>NC_061122.1:153488959-153596736 GCF_002878395.1 Capsicum annuum | reverse complement strand
AACACGGAAATAAACACTCTTGATAAAAAAGAAGATGAAAATATAATACCTAGAACATCAGAAATAAGAAAACCTACATATTATAAGAATAAGTTTAAAAGATATAATCTAAAGAATGAATATGACAAATGAACACCAAAACAAATAGTTAGTAAAAATTATAACTTTTTAGACTTAGATTGTGTAATAGATACAGAAAAAACAATACAATTATGGATAGGATATATGACAAAACAATTATTAGATAATAATATAAATGTAGTAGATGCACCAGAATATATAGAAAGAACACTAATAGGAACGGTGAAATTATGGTTTTTAAATCTAACTGAAAATAGTAAAAAAGTTTTAAGAACTGACAAACCCACAGAAGGAACATCATCAACAACCACAACTAAACTAACACTAGGAACTAAATTTGGTGGTTTATAAATAGCCACCCTTTGTACATTTTATTATCAACATCAAAGTAGTAACAAATGTACTACTAAATTCTGTAGTTCTCTGCTCTGTTTAAAGTTTGATATTGATATTTTGTCTTCATTTTATAACACGTTATCAGCACGAGACTCTATCATTCTAAAATTTGAAGGCTAAGAAAAAAATCGAATAAAAGGCAAAACCTCAAGAACTATGCTATCATCATGATTTGGATTTCACCTTTCAACTATTTATGATAAGATAAGTATATTATTAACTCATGTCTTTAATTAAGTTTTAAAATAATATTGATAATCACAAAGTGGTGATATCGTTATAGGCTTAAGTTTGAGTTTATTATACTTTTGCCTAATATGTTATTAGCCAAGGGTGTGATGATGAATTTAAATCTCATGCCATTAAGAGGGTAATACATTGGGTTAAGAGTCCCGATACACCATGATGATAAGGTGTTGGGTATAAGTCCCATTGATTTTTGGCCTAAGGCGCCTTTATATAGATAAGACGTTGAATTTGAATCTCAATGCAACATATTGATGATATAATAATGACTAAGATAAAAATTTATTGAAAAGTCATGAAATATGTCCCATTGAATATGCTTTATTCCTTGAAGTGATGTGGTAGGCATAACAAGGACAAAATATTTTGTTACATTATATGTACGCCTCAATTAGCTCTTGAAGGAGCAATATCTTGAAAAAAATTCTAAGCTATCATAATTTGATAGGCTTAAGACATCACCATATTTCATTCCCAAGGAATGAGAATTTTGATTGTTAAAACTATATATTCATTTTCTAGGGTGAATGTGATAGGATTAACATCTTTATAAGAGGTACAATAATTGAGAAGGAATAGTATGAAATATACTCCAAAATAGAAAACTTGAAAAATAATTCATGTTCTAGTAAATCTGAAATTTACTACATAAAACTCATATGTCATGGTAAACTTGGAGTTTACTAGTACAAATAAGTTCATAAATTGACATGAACAATTTTGCCATCCTGAAGTTGTGTTCACATTGAGTATTATACAACATATATATTAAAGAATTAAAAGGTTATATTCTTCGAAGAACAATATTGGTTCTCAAATGATCTCAAATGGCGATGGTGATTTTTGCCACTAATGGGCATTGTTATGCAAAGTCACGGGACACGTAATTGTCGCGCGATCTAATTTGGTATAAGTTTTATACATCCTCCATCAAAATAAAGCAACATAAAGTGATGGTGCACTTGACCTTTCAAATTGATGTTTAGGTCTGTCAGGTAAATATAATAAATTTTATGATGTGAGAATCCACTTCTAATGAAAATTTATGAAGCATGTACATATGATTATAATTCATTCCTTGAAAAGAGTGAGATTTGTGATAAGCATCGTTGATCCTCGACCATTCTTGAAATGAATGTGTTAAGATGAGATAAATATTATTAAAAAAGGGACATGCCCATGCATGGTTGGATAAATGTCACATCTCATCTCTACGGAAAGTTTGAGAAGAATAAAGAAAATTTTATTTTGACATAAATGGTCATTGATTGTGTACTTGTAGTATGACATAAATATTTTTGATATGTGTACCATGGATTACCAAATGGTAAAAGTAAGAAACAAGTCTTACCTATATAATGTTTTAAGATTATGACCATACTTATATGATTTTGTCCTTGAAGGAGATGTTCACCATATGAATGGTGTGAGAAATATGTGTAACCCATAAAATTAATTGGGATCTCCAAAAGAGTTTAAGTGTTACTATCTAGAGGAATAAAATTGTTCATAATATCGGGATTGTAGTAAGTCTCAAAATAAACTAATTAAGTTTCAAAGACACTGGCCAAAGATAAATTATATTGAGGCTATAAATAATGGGAAGCTGTTATATCTTCATATTACTACAATCGGCGGGTTATAAATATTTACGTAAAAGAATAACCGCACTTTTCCTCTTATTTGTAATACACAAATATGAGCATGATAATAGAATCACATGCAATAGTAAATTAAAATCTTACTGAAATAAATATCAGTTGGCATGACGATTGACCATCCCAGTTCAAATATGATGTGAAAATAATTGAGAATTTATGTTGTTATATATTGAATAAATAAAAGATTTTTCACTAATTCTCTTGTGCTGCTTGTTCTCACAATGAATTGATCATTGTACCATCTAAGGTTGGGATATATTTCTTAAATTTTTGGAATATATAAAAAGGTGAATATGGGCCCGTTTGCTTGCCATATGGGCCGATTACTATTATATAGTTTAATAGATTCATCTATGATATGGTCACATGTGCTTTTGTATTAACTTACGATTTGATTTTTGCAAAGTTGTTTACTCGAATTATTAAATTAAGAGCATGATTCCAAACTATAAATTATGTTGATAATGCTGGTTGGTTTAATAGAAATTGTATGTCTCCAATTCTAGCTAATTCATTGATTATTAGAACAAATCTCCCAAAAGAAATTTGTTATGAGATGTGCCATTTAAAATATAACAACATTTATATGCATCAAGCCAACAAGGTTCCCCTATCACTATTGGTTCAAGGTCAAGAATCAAATATTTTTCATCTAAAAATTTCAGTGTGCGGCATATGATGCAATTGCTTCATCACAATGCACAAATATGAATCCCAAGATAAGGTTGGGGATAAATGTTAGATTTTCTAACATTAGGGGTAGAGTTGATTGAAAGTTGAAAATTATGCATGAAATAAATTATCTAGATCCTCATAAAAAATTATATATATATGTGTGTGTGTGTGTGTGTGTGTGAACTTAAAGTTAAAGGGATAATTTATTTGCAAAATGTTGCGAACTAATTGTCAGATGTGTTTGCTGACTCTATATGATAGTTCAACTGTAAATACTCCTATGAAAAATTAGTAAAAAGATAGAGTCTATGGCACGCTTAGAGTCTATGGCACGCCTGAAGCGTCATAGACCAATCTATTCCAAAGGTAAAATTCCTTAAAGAAAGAAAGGAGCAAATGATCAAGATAGTCATGATAATGAGGCAAGTTCTTTGAAAGAGCACCAACATAACACTTCATAAAACCTTGGCAAAGGTTCAGGTACCTGAATAAGCAATGAATATGAAGAGATCTTCAGTAAGTTATGTCTTATTAAAATCGGTATCAATAAATCATCGATGATATCTTTGATATAATATAACACTCAACATTATAAATAGTATCGAGGATCTTGGATACAAATCTGTTAAAGAGTATGGACAGATAAATTATTGGCCAAATAAAAGTATATAATTCAAGTAGTTTGTTTCACTTGAAAAGTGAAAATTTGGACTCATAATTCAAAGACCAGAGGTATAATGATAGTGGGATACAAATGATTTACTATGCGAAAGTAAAATTTGTAAGATATAAAGTATGACTTGTGCCTTGGGGCATAAATATTTCACAAAGTTCTGACATTATTGTAGGAGAATTTTTCTCCTGTAGTGGATGAAATGAGATTTGTTTCAATCTAAAAGTATCGAAAAACTTGAATATGTATAATGAATTATTGTCATGTTATCCTTGAAGGATTTAAAATGTTATATGAATATCCTTGAAGGATTTAAAATGTTATATGAATATCCTTGAAGGATTTAAAATGTTATCAAGCGATTCTATTGGATCCCCCATGATTATAAAGATCGCTTAACTTGAAAACAAATCAATTTTGATCTCATGAAAATGATTGGTAAATACTATGTTTTAGTGCAGTTGGTGCACTTATGAATTGTGGAGCATTATTTATAAGAATAAGGTGTATTTTAAACGATGCGAGTATAATATGCACGCTGCACTCTTTTTTCCTTAGCTGAGGTTTTATCCTATAGGGATTTCTGGCAAGATTTTTAATGAGGCAGCTAACAATGCGTACTACTGGATGTATACTCAGAGTGTTTGACAAATGAAATATTTGTCCATTGATGAACATATGTTGAAAAGACATAAAAAAAATGCATCTTGATAAGCATAACACTTATTTGATTTGTAGTCCAGACACTTGAAGATGTCACAAATGAAATGCTGAATATTGTCACTTGACAAAATTTACATGAAAACTTGTTAAGGTTTTAAAATGTTTAAAGCATATAAAAGTTTTTGGGAACTTATCTATAATCCTTATATTGCATAAATCTATAACTTGAAAATTATTGGAACTGTTGGAGAGTTTTCAAAAGAAATAGATTATTTGCTGATATGAGAAATATAACAAAATAAATTGGTTTTGAAGTACCATATATCAGTGCAATTTATGTACTAATGCATCCTGTAAATACTACCAAATCTGATATAGCCTTTTTCGGTTAATTTGTTAGCAAGGTATAATTCTACTCCTACTAGGAGACATCGAAATGGGATCAAACACATGATCTTATTTTATTTTAAAGATTGCGGTCCCGATATTATTGATTATATTTATGCAGGGTATTTATTTAACCCACATAAATTTTGATCTCAAACATACAATATGTTGACATATGGGGATACTGTCATATCTTGGAGATATACAAAGCAGTCTATCTAGAACTTCATCAATTCATGCTGAGATAATAGTTATTCATGAAGCAATCTATAGTTAAGGTCCATGATACATCTTAGTTGGGAAAAATGTTGTCTGAAATATAACAATGTACCCATAATTTTATACAAAGATAATGCAACATGCATAACACATCTTAAAGGAGGATTCATTAAAAGAAGATAGAATGAAGCATACTTCATCAAAAATTTTCTATACACATGAGCTAAAAAAGAATGGTGAATTAACGTGCAACAAATTCATTCGAGTGGCAGTATAACTAATTTATTCACCAAGTCTCTATCAACTGTATCTTTTAAGAAGATGATGCATAAGATTGGGATAAAAAGATTCAAGTCATTAAACTGAAGTTCCCATCAGGGGAAGTAAAATACGCGTTGTACTCTTTTTATCTTAACCAAGGTTTTGTCCCAATCGAGTTTTTCTAGTAAGTTTTTTAATGACGCAACACTAAAGGCGTATTACAAGATGTGTGTACTCTTTTTTCTTCACTAGGCTTTTAGCCATTGGGTTTTCTTAGCAAGGTTTTAACGAGACACATTATCTATTAATGGACATCTAACGGGGGAGTGTTATATAATATGGATGTCATGTGACATATATATGTGTGAATTATCATTTATTAGAGATAATAGTTAGTAGTCAAGTTGGATTTGAAGACCATAAATTACTTGTTCAAATTGGATTTGAATACTTGATTAGTCGGCCAAATTGCCAACTTACCTACTTGCCAACTTGCTAATTTGAAGTCAAGTTTGGCAATCTTAAGAACTAAATTTAGTGGTCTATAAATATCCACCCTTTGTACATTTTATTATCAACATCAAAGTAGTAACTAATGTACTACAAAATTCTATAGTTCTCTCCTTTGTTTAAAGTTTGATAATGATATTTTATATTTATTTTATAACACAACCTATATTTGATTTATTACGTCCTGTATCCATAAAAAAAGTTGCACTTTAAGCATGTAGGTCCCACTTTTCTATTATCTTTTCCTTTTTGTTCACTTTAGGTAACTCATTGACTGCCATAAGATTGCCATGGTAGTTCTTGAAACTCAACCATCAATCTATATCTCAGTATTTTCATTTCTCTAATGTTATAGCGGTACCTTGACTGGGACATGCAGGAGGCATTGCCATCCTTTTATATGTTGATCTTCTCAGTATTACTGAGTTGGGTCTTACTTCTCAAAAAATCTACTACAAAATTCAAGTAATACCTTCTATCACTACCCTATTGTTCTCTACTATTTACGCTAATAGCAACCTTCGTAATCATCCTCTTCTCTAGAATAACTAGAGAGTGGTAGCTGAATCCTTAATGCATCTTGGCTTCTTGAAGGAGACTTTAAAGAGGTCATTTTTGCTCATGAAAATTTAAGGAAACACTCTTATCTATAGTAAAGGTAACTAGTTTTTGGATTGCTTAAATTATTGTGGTATATTAGATCTGTGATATCGCGGTAGTAAGTACACTTGGTCCAATAATAGACGATCGAGGCACACAGTCTTGGAACGACTGTATAGAATTGCCTCTATGATGAGTGGTGATTTTACCATTCATTCGCACTAACTATTTATGTGTACTACCATGTTTTTAAAGTTAAATAAGACACAATTGTTATTTAATGCACTAATCTCCATATTTGTAGGTATATTGTTGAGAATGGAGCTTAAAATGATAAAAAGGGAGCAACGAAGAGTGCAGCTGAAGATCCAACTCATTTTAGCCTCAATTTCTGCTACACAGACTTCAGGCCACGGTTGCGGTCAGTCAAGATGGTCAGTATAATGCGGTTGCGGAACACAACCGCAGTTGCGGTCAAACCTGCGCAATCGTGGTTCAGTGGGAATATGCCTAAGGGCTTATTTGTAATATTGCATAGGTGAATTCCAAACCATATATAAGAAAAAACCCTTCCTTCTTTGGGTATTCCTTACCTCATAGATATTTTTGAATTAAAAGGAAGAAACCCTAATTGGAAAAGTGTGTAACTACTTTTGGAGGCTTAATTTCTTAGTAATTTTGTGAAGAATGAATGTTTTTGATAATCCTTATGGTATATCTCTCTTTACTTTCTTCATGAGTAGCTAAGTAATTTAGTCTTAGGATTATGTTGAACTAAAGTGTAATTGTGTGTGGGTTTTGTTGTGTTTTTATTTGTTGAGTATGGATTCCATCATTGCTTGGGTTAATGAGTTGGAATTTGATGGGAGAAAACCCCAAATCTCTAAATGGGTTTGATAAGTGAAAATGCCAAACTCTAAAAACCCTTCATCATCCTTGAAAAAGGGATGAAGGTGAACTTGTGCTAACCTATAACATCCTTGAAATAAGGTTATAGAGGGACAAGGTAAGGTGAAAAATTGAGCCTGTGATTTACTACCTTTTGCAATCTGAGAAATTAGCGTATTTGGAGTGTAAATCGTGTCAAGAGCATCATCCTAGAAATAGGGATGCTTGATTGAGGTTTTGGGTGATTATGAATTGCACATGTGTTAGGTGCTCAAAAGAGTCAATGGGTGAAATTGTTGTAGTTTTATTGAAAGATTTACTACAATGACTTTCTACCTGAAGGTGAAATTGAGGTAACCCATAACATCCTTGAAAGAGGGTTATAGAGGGACAAGGTAATGGTGAACAATTGAGCCTGTGGTTTACTACCTTTTGCAATCTTAGAAATCAGTGTATTTGGAGTGTAAATCATGTTAAGAGAATCATCCTAGAAATAGGGATGCTTGATTGAGGTTTTAGGTGATTACGAATTGCACATGTGTTAGGTGCTCGAAAGAGCCAATAGGTGAAATCGTTGTAGTTTTATTGAAAGATTGACTACAATGACTTTCTACCTAGCATATCCTTTGGTCAATAATTAAGCTTCATGCTAAATCATCATCAACCCACATACTTTACCTTTAGGTAGACATAATTCCAAGATCCTCTCTAATCTTGATTTAAAATCAAAAGTGTCATAATCATGCATTGGTAGTCGAAAATTGTTACAAACCAATCCCCCTATTTTATTTTACATGTCTTGTTTATTATCATTTCGGGTAACCTTTTAGTTACTAGAGCACCCATAGGACTTGAAATTTACCTAACTCTAGTTGGGTTATTGACAACGACCACCTCACCCCTCAATCATAGGAGTGAGTTGAGCGTTATCACTCTGCTTATGACTAGTTACAACTTTTTCTAGAATCCTATGTCTATCATCTTCCTAATGTTCACTCTGACCACTACCCACTTTTCTTGGAGCTATCCATAATTGCTAGAATTCCTATCAAATGGTTCCATCTTAAAATTATTTGAGCTAGCCACCTTGATTTTCCATATTTAGTTTCTCTCTCTTGGCTAGCCTCATAGAGTCTCTTCCTACCCGTTATAAAATCTTTCACAACTAAGGTCTTGGATTAGAACAAATATGTGTTTGGTAATATTTTCTACTAAAAAACAAGCTCCTTGCAAGAAATGGTGGCTTACAATCTTCACCATCTTATCCTACTAGTTTGTTTCTCTAAAATTTAGAGCATGAGATTTTACACGAATATAATTCTTTACTTCACATGAAGGAGGATTTTTGGAAGTTAATATCTAGGGTTCAATGGCTTAATGATGGAGATGCAAAAACTAAATCCTTCCATCTTTCCACTCTTCAACGATGTCATAGGAATTGTATAATTAGTCTGCGTGACTCTGCAGAGAATCAGCTTTATGAAAAAGACAAGATTCAGGATCATATGTTAAAATATTTTGCGTCTCTTTATACCACTAACTTGGTTGCCTCTCAATGAACCCACTCTCAAGCAAATAACTATTTCATGCCTCCTGACCATAATGGGTATATCAAGTCCCACATGGACCAGAGATCACCCCCTGTAGCTAACCAAACACAACACAACATCCCCTAATGTTGGATTAATTCTGAACATATAACCATATAACATGCATCAAGCTTAAAGAAAATCAAAACAAGTCTATAACCGACGATCGATGACCGAACAAACATCTGACCAACACCGCCCAATATCCACAATAATCCAAACAAAGCCTTCTAAACTAAGAACCAAAACCAATCTTGGTTAGGACATATCCCCGACTCTGATAGATGACAATTAGAATGAAAATGATAATGTTAATGATAATGAAAGTAATTATCAACTCAAATCTAAGAATGAAAGAAGATGAAATGTATAAGCCTTTCAAGGAATAGAAGCTCACCACTTCACCACAACACTATGAACCGATGGACTGAACCAATCGACCAAACTCTGTGCAGGAAAAATAGAAGAAGCTCCGATGCCTGGATCGCATGTGGATACAACGTCTGGAGATACCAAGGATAAGGATAAAATAATGCCACGATCAATAGTTTAAAATCATTCAAAACCAATGCACATAATCAAATGTCTATACATAAAGATATATCACATGTCGGGACAGGGAACAAGGCTTAACATGCACTTAATACTTTAGCCTGGGTTGTGTAGCTCACCATTATAACATGTACCCATTGTCTATATGGTCCCCACCTCTCACCCTTTAGTCGATCCTCAGTGTGTGTAGCCATACGAACCAGAGAATAATCTCATATATATGCACAGGGCACTCAAACTTTCCAATCATTTACTAAGGTAACTTAAGCACTCGACCATGTAATGATATTTGGAAGACTCGAACCTTACAATTATGTAATAATAATGAAGGGACTCGAACCTCCCTAGTCAAGTAGACTCCCACATTGGCAAACGCAGTTTCCAGTATCAGTCACTTGGACCTCCACTTTCATGATTCATCTACACCCCGCTTTAAAGCCCAATTTAAAACATTATCACATATTCTCATTAATTGAACTATATTTAACATTAAGGCATACATTATTGGCATCTGCATACCATCTATACTTGCAAGGTAACAACAATATGCCAAAATAATTACATCACTTGGGGGAATTCACAACCCCCTTAGTTCAATTATGGAATGGTTTGAGAAAACACAAAACCCACAAGATTAAATTCAAAACCATAATGCATTAGTTCAAGGATAATTCAATTCCCAATTTTTCTCATAACTAGAACCAATTTCACAATATGGGGTTGAGATTATAACCACTTTAAAAGTCACAAGTTTGGGAAAATCATAATTTCCTTGTTCATTCATATACCTATGCACCCATAAGTTCAAAACCATAATTAAAGTATGATTAATCATATGTAAATCAGAAGAAACAAACCAATCATCAGTATCTCATGAATAATACTTTAAAACATATAATTTTAACAAATTAACAATGAGGGAAGAGTAACATGCCTGAAATAACAAGTTTCATGAAAGGAATCAACCTTTAAGCCCTTGGATGACCTACTTCTTGGAAACCCTAAGTATAGCTTCTTGAAAGAATTTGAAAGAGCTTGAGAGTGTAATTATGTTGAGTTATGGTTAAGATTTGGGTCCCAAATAAGATTATAAGTCATGGGTTGTCAGTGGGATAGGAGGGAAATATCTAAAATACCCTCATTAAAAGTTTGAAAAATAACACGTCAATCGTTATGGGTGACTTTATGACTCGTAGGGCCACCCTACGACTTGGACCATCCAGTTGTAGCCTAACCAGAACCCCTTTGGGATCTTTAATGTGGACCTTTCAACTGGCACCCTACATCTCATAATGAGACACTATGACTCGTAGGGTCAAGTCATAGTATCAACAATTTCAATAAGGAACTACATTGGACATACTACAAAATACCCTCCTTACGATTCGTAACAAGTCATCACTAATCATACTCAAAGAAGAACTTTGCCACTTAATTGTTGATTTGGTTATGATTCCATCCTAATGACTCGTCGTGGGTCTTTACGACTCATGTCCACAAGTCATACCTAGTAAAATAACTCAAATACCATTTACTAAACACCTTACGACTAGGGTCACCTAACCTATCAAGACAACCCACGACTCATAGAGTGAGTAATAGTCAGGACAGTAAGGATAAAATTGTAGAAATTTTCAAGGACCAACAACCCGGGGCATTACATACTCCCCCTTACGATCATTCATCCTTGAATGATAGGACAAGGCATTTATTTGCACGATTTGACTTCACATACCGATACTCTTACCTTTAACCAAGATAGAAAACAAAGATACCAAGGAAATCACCATTTTCTTTAACAAAGTCAGAAAATAAATATGTTAATGAATACACATAGCTCAAGCACGATTATTCAAAATGGGAAATAGGAATGGATACTTGGACTTTATTCACTCTTAGACTTCGTAGATTTCTCAACCTTTTGGTTTCTCCAAAGAACCTTTACCGGAGCCACCTCCTTGGTACGCAATCGATGGACTTGCCGATCTAAAATCTTAATCGAGACCTTTTCGTAGGACAAAAAATCCTAAATACCCACCTCCTCTAAGTGAACAACCGTTGAAGGATCACCCACTCACTTTCTTAATATCGAAACATGAAACACCAGATGAATGGACCTCAACCTAGAAGGACCTCAATTCAAAGTGACTTTACCAACCCTCTTTAAAACCAAGTATGTATCGACATAACGGGGATTGATCTTTTCCTTCTTACTAAACCACATCACTCCCTTCATGGGGGACACCTTAAAAAACACCTATTCACCAACACTAAACTCCAAATCCCTTCACCTGATATTCGCATAGGACTTTTAGAGACTTTGGGAGGCATTAATTCTATTTTGAATCACCTTCACCTTCTCCATGGCTGGGTGAACCAGATCTGAACCAAACAACTTATTCTCACCAATCTCAAACCACCCAATAGAAGATCTACAACTCTTACTCTATTAGGCCTCAAATGGAGCCATACCAATTCTAGAGTGTTAACTATTGTTAAAGGCAAATTCTATGAGAGGCAAGTGGCCAACCCAACTACCACCAAAATAAAAATACAGGCCTAAAGCATATCTTCCAAAACCTTATTTATCCTTTCAGCTTGCCTATTTATTTATGGGTGGAAGGAGGTGCTAAAGGCTACCTTTGTCCACAAACCTTGCTGGAATAATCTCTAAAATTGAGATGAGAATTTGGTACCTTGATCAGATATAATAAAAATTAGAGTACCGTGCAGCATGGCATAATCCTCAAAAGAGAAATTAGTCCTCACTAGCAATAAGTGGGTAGACTTAGTCATCCTATCCATGATGATCCAAATCAAATCAAATTGCTAGCAGGACCACGAAAGACCCATAAAAAATCCATATTAATTATCTCCCATTTCTACATCAGCAGTTTAATCTCCTGAGTCAACCCTCTGGGCCTTAAGTGCTCCACCTTCACTTACTGACGCACCATGCACTTAGCCATAAAATTGGCCACATTCCTCTTTATATTATTCTACCAATAAATCTCCTTAAGATCATGATACATTTTTATGTAACCAGGATGAATAGTATAATGCGACTCATGAGCATCGGCCAAAATTCTTCCTTACAACCCATCAACATCGGGAGCACATAATCTACCTTGGTACCTCAAGATACCATCACTACTAATATAGAAAACCATCACTTTATGCCTACCTAAAGCATTCTTAATTTGCATCAGAGTAGGATCCAACACTTGTTTCTTCTTTACTTCAGCACCAAGAGATAACCTTGCCTCCCATTGAACAATCACACCACTATTCTAAAAATCCAAGAGACGAACTCTGAGTTAGCCAAATTGTGAATATCCTTCATCAAATCTTGCTTCTCCTCATCCACGTAAGACAAGCTTCCCGTGCACAACCTTCTATGAGCATCAACAACTACGTTAGTTTTACCTGGATGATAGTGAAGACTTAAGTCATAGTCTTTGAGCAACTCAAGCCATCTCCTTTTCCTAAGATTTAATTCTTTATGGCTCAATCTTTTATGATTAGAATAGTATCAACATGGACCCCATACAAATAATTCTGCCAAATCTTTAATGAAAACACTATAGCTAACAATTCCAAATCACGGCTCGAATAACTCTTCTCATGAACTTTCAACTATTTAGAAATATAAGTAACCACCTTGCCATGCTGCATCAACACACAGTCTAATACCACCCGGGATGCATCAGAATAGACAACAAAACCATCAGTGCCTTCTGGTAGAGTCAAGACCAGAGCCAAAGTCAACTTATTCTTTAGCTTCTCAAAACTACCCTTGCAAGCATTAGACCACAAGAACTTCACCTTCTTCTAAGTTAACTTAGTTAATGGGGCAATAATAGAAGAGAAACTCTCCACAAACCTTCTATAATAATTGGCTAAACCCAAGAACTTAGTACCATAAAGCTGATCAAAGAGATAGTCAATAATCAAAAGTGCATACTTATTCTTCACAGTTACTTTATTTAATTGGCGGTAATCAATACACATTCAAAGAGAACCCTCCTTCATACGTATGAATAGAATAGGATCACCCCACAAAAATACACTAGGGTGGATAAAACCCATATAAAGAAGATCTTTTAATTTATCTTTGAGTTTCTTCAACTCAGTCAGAGCCAACCTATAAGTAGGGATAGAAATAGGATGAGTGTATAGAAGAAGATCGATCCCAAAATCAATTTCCCTATCTACACCAAGAAGATCATCAAGGAACACATCGCAGAATTCACAGATCATAGGGATAGTCTTCAAAGAAGGACCTTCGGATCTAGAATCCTTAATATGCACTAAGTGATAGAGGCACCCTTTGGAAACTAATTTTTGGGCTCTAAGATATGAAATAAACCTTTCCTTAGGCACTAGGAAACTACCTTCCCACTCGATCACTGGGTCATTTGGGAAATGGAAATTGACTCTTTGAGTCTAGCAATCAAGAGACACATAGCACGAATACAACCAATTCATCCCCAAAATCACATCAAAGTCTACCATGTTAAACTCTATTTAATCCACCAAGGTCTCTCTACCATGGACCAACACAACACAACCCCTATAGACCCTTCTAGCCATAATGGAGTCACCTACCAGGGTAGACATAGAGAAGAGATTCAAAATATACTTGAGATCAAAACCAAAATAAATAGCCATGTAAAGGGGCCAAATAATAAAGAGTAGACCGGGGATCAAGTAGTAATATACATCATGATAAAAGAGTTTTAGTGTACCAATAACAATATTAGCGAAAGCCTCAAAATCCCAGTGAATGGTATGATCATACAGATGATTTTGACCAGTGCTGAAGCCAGAAATAAAAGTAGCACCTTTTGGTGCGGGAGCTGATGAAGTAGAAATAAGAATCTCATTTTCCCCAGAACAAACCTTAAAAGGATAATTCCTCTGTAGATGACCAGTCTAATAATATTTAAAGAATTTATTCCTCCCTTCCCCGCAAAAACAATGATGCATCTGGCCATAGAATCTACAAAGAGGACATGACAGAGTGAACTAAGACCTGTTAGCCAGAGGCTGGGCTCTTGGTGCTCTAAACCCATAGTTATACTGAGAATGACAATCACTCGATGACTTTGGATAAGGAGCACTAAATGTAGAGTAGGAACCAGAATTGCCCCACTTTTTCTTAGACCACTTTTCACCATCTCTTTTATTTTGTTGTTAACCTTCACCCTAATTCGAATAGCGAAACTCTTGCTTAGCCTTTCACTCATCTCTACTTGCTTTTTTTTTCTACTTTCACTTGTTGTATATACACCACAAGTCTAGATATGTCCATATCTTTATTTAATAGGGAAGGCTTGCTCTCCAAGATCAATTCACAAGATAACCAAAGGCAAACTTCCTCATTCTAGCCCTCATTCTAGACATCAATTTTGGAGCATAATGCGACAACTAATAATACTTCAAGGAATATTTGTTTAATGGCATCTCGCCTTGCTTCATATTCACAAACTCCTAAGCCTTCACCTCTTTTTACTCTTGAAGAGAGAAATAATCAAGGAAAGCACTAGAGAAATTATCCCACAAAGTAGACTCTGCATCATTACCCCTAGACTGGTCCCACTCCTCAAACCATTAGTATGGTATATCCTTAAACTGATAAGAAATAAACTCTACACCCTCCATATTAGTAGCATGGATCACACAGAAGATCTTTTTCATATCATCAATATCAACTTTAGAACCAGTGAAAATAGGAGGACTCAACCTCATAAATTGGATAACTTTAGTGGCCTCAGATGATGGAGAAATAGAAGCAACATGCTTAGTCTGGGAGGCCACCAATTGGGTAAAAAAATAAATCAACTGGCAAAACTCAGCATCAGACATACCAACCTGGGGTTCCTACAGAAGGATATGGAGAACCGATAGAGCTCTCTCGACGTAATCAAAAGCAGCGACCCTAGACCAGGTCTAAACTCTTGAAGTAGGACGAGCTCTATCTATATTGTCCTCCTATAGAAAAGAAGAGTTTCTATGAATATCAAATCTTCTAGGAGGCATGATTTGAAAAGCGAACATATGAAAATTAGGATAGTTAAGACCTTAGACTCTATAGCTTGAAATAGAACAACAAGAAAGAGAAATATTCCTAAATTCCTCATAGCCTCTCCCTTATTAGTGCGGCTAACTACACACTCATAAATAAGACTATACTTGATACTGCTTTATTGGAAACCCAATGACACCAAACCTAGGCTCTGATACCAGATCTGTCATAACCCAAACTAGGGCCTAACTGTCATAGGTATCTCAAATCCTATATGGATTAGAGATCACCCCTTATATCTAACTAAACCCAACATAATATCCCCTAATGTTGGATGAATTCCAAACATATAACAAGATAGCATGCATCAAGTTTAAAAGAAATCAGAATAAGTCTAAAACCGACGACCGATGATCAACCAAACAACCAAACAACACCTCTCAATATCCACAGTAATTCAAACAAAGCCTTCTAACCTAAGAACCAAAACCAGTATTAGCCGAGATATGTCCCCAACTCTGATAGATGATAATAAGAATGAAAATAATAATGTTAATAATAATAAAAGTATCTATCAACTCAAATCTAAGAATAAAAGCTGGTAAAATGCCTAAGATTTTAGAGGATGAAAGCTCACCACTTCACCACAACACTATGAACCAATGGACTAAACTAATTAGCCTAAATTTGTGTAAGAAATTATAAAAAGCTTCGGTGACTATCATGTAGGGATACAACGTCCGAAGATGGATAATAGGGTGAACACTAACATGTAACTCAGGGATAAGGATACTATAATGCCATGATCAACAACTCAAAATCATTCAAAACTAATGCACATAATCAAATGCATATATATATATTGATATATGACATGCTGGGATAGGGAACAAGGCTTAACATGCACTTAAAACTTTAGCCTGGGTTGTGTAACTCAACGTCATATGGGACACACTTATCACCCTATGGTCGATCCTCAATGCTTGTAGCCATATGAACCAGAGAATAATCTCATATATATGCACAAAGAATTCAAACCTCCCAATCATATACTAAGGTGACTTAAGCACTTGATCATCTAATGATGTGCTAGGGACTTGAACCTCCATATTATGTAATAATAATAAGGAGGACTCAAACCTCCCTAGTCAAGTAGACTTTTGCATTGACAAATGTGGTTTTCAGTATCGCTTACCTGAACCTCTACTTTCGTGACTCAACTACACAACCCCCATTAAGGACCAATTAAAAATATCATCACATATTCCGATTCATTGAACCATATTTCACATTAAGGCATATATTGTTGGTATTATACCAACTATGCTTGCAAGGTAACAACAACATGCCAAAACAATTACATCAATTGGGGGAATTCAGAACCCCTTTGGTTCAATTATGCAATAGTTTAAGAAAATGCAAAACCCACGAGGTTCAATTCAAAACCATAATGCATTAGTTCAAGGATAATTCAATTTCCATATTTCTTATAACTAAAACTAATTTCACAATTTGGAGTTGAGGTTATAACTACTTCAAAAGTCACAAGTTTGTGAAAATCATAATTTCCTTGTTCATTCACTATACCCATGCACCCACAAATTCAAAACCATAATTAAAGCATGATTAATCACATATAAATCATGAAAAACATTGTTCAATTCATAAATATGCAAAACCCTCAACCCTTGGTTCAAACTAATCATCAATATCTTATGAATAATACTTTAAAAACATATGATTTTAACAAATTAACAAGGAGATAAGAGTAACATACCTGAAATAACCAATTTCAAGATAGGGATTCAACCCTTAATCCCTTGTGTGATCTACTTTTTAGAAATCTTAAGTATGCTGCTTGAGAGAATTTAAAAGATCTTAAGAGTGTAATTATGTTGAGTTATGGTTAAGATTAGGGTCCCAAATAAGATTTTAAGTCATGGGTTGTCAGTGGTATAAAAGGAAAATGTCTAAAATAATCTCATTAAAAGTTGGAAAAATAACCCATCGATTGCTACGAGTGACCTTACGACTCGTATAACCACCCTAAAACTTGGAACATCCAGTCATAGCCAAACCAGAACCCCCTTGGGCTCTTCACTATAAAACTTATGACTAGCACCCTATATTTTGTAATGAGACACTATAACTCGTAAGGTCAGGTCGTAGTCTCAATAATTTAAATAGGGAACTATAGTGGATATACTATGAAATACCCTTCTTATGAATCGTATCAAGTCTATATGACTCATATTTAGCCACTGTAATTAGAGCAAAACTTTGCCACTTAAGTTCTTATTTGGGTACGATTCGACCCCAACAACTCATCATGGGTCTTTACAACTCATGTCCCTAAGTTTTATCCAGGATAGTAACTCAAATACCATTCACTGGACATTTTATGACTAAGGTCACCTAGCCCATCAAGACACCCTACGACTCATAGGGTGAGTCATATTTAGGATAAAATTGCATAAATTTTCAAGGATAAAAAACTCTGGGCATTATAGTTTCGACCATATCTCGATTACTTTGTTATTAATGTATAGATTATATCCTGGTTTATTCCAAGAGTGAGGTCGATCACAAGGAGCATTTATGAATTGTGTTGAAGAGATTAAGGGATAAGAAGTTTTATGTAAGGTTCTTATATTATGAGTTTTGGTTGGATTATATTTGTTTCTTGGGTCATGTATTAACTAAGGAGGGTATTATGGTTGATCCAACAAAGATTACAATAGTTTGTGATTGGGCTAGGCCTATTTCGCCTCCTAAGATTTGGAGTTTTATTGGCTTGATGGGTTATTATCGGCATTTTGTTGAGGGTTTATCATCTATTG
This sequence comes from Capsicum annuum, assembly GCF_002878395.1. Lineage (NCBI taxonomy): Eukaryota > Viridiplantae > Streptophyta > Magnoliopsida > Solanales > Solanaceae > Capsicum > Capsicum annuum. The sequence continues at coordinate 153,578,467 of NC_061122.1, read as the reverse complement.
TAGCTTCATTGACTAACTTGACTTAGAAGGTTTGATGCTTGTGAGGCAAATTTCAAAAAGATCAAGGATTTATTGACTTTAGCTCTTATCTTGACTTTGCCTAAAGAGGGTGTGGGTTTCACCATATTTTGTGATACTTCAGGTGTTGGGTTAGGTTTTGTGTTAATGCGGGACGGTAAGATGATTGCCTATGATTCTCGCCAATTGAAGCCCTATTAGAAAAATTACCCTACCCATGATTTGGAGTTGTGCATGGTAGTTTTTTTCTTTGAAGTTGTGGAGGCCCTACTTGTATGGAGTCCGTTGTAAGATTTTCTCAGATTATCATAGCTTTGCGTACTTCTTCGCCCAGCGAGGTCTTAATATATGGAAATATTGTTGTCTTGAGTTGCTTATGGATTATGACTTGACTATTCTTTATCATCCGAGCAAGGCTAATGTGGTTGCAAATGCCTTGAGCCAAAAGTCGACTAACATAGATAGCTTGGTGTATCTGTTGACCCAGGAGAGGCCATTGGCCTTAGAGGTTCATTCTTTATCTAGGCTTGATATTTTGACACCTGGGTATGTTTTGGCATCTGTGGAGGCTAGGTCTTATTTGATGAAGCAGATTCAAGCTCATCAATTTAATGATACAAAATTGAGGTTAATTTCAGATAAAGTATTAAGTGGTGAGTCTAAGGAAACCTCACATAATTTTGATGGTATTTTGAGGATTGGGGGTCAAGTTTGTGTGTCGAGAGTGGGTGATTGGATTAGATTGATTTTGGAGGAGGCCCATTGTTCCAGGTATTTCATCCATCCATGAGTGACTAAGATGTATGGTGACTTGAGGCAACATTACTGGTGGGGTGGTATGAGAAAGGATATAGCAAACTTTGTAACTTGTGGCCTATGTTGCCTAAAGGTAAAGGCAGAGCATTTAAGACTTGGTGGATTGCTTCAAAGATTGCCCATTCTTGAGTAGAAATAGGTATAGATCACCATAGACTTTTCGACCAGATTGCCTCACACTTCTCATGGTTCTGATAGTGTTTGAGTCATTATGGATCAATTGACCAAGTCTGCTTATTTTATTCTGGTACAGGTCTCTTTCTATGCTGAGAGGTTATCCCATATCTACATTCATAAAATTATGTATCTTTATGGGGTGCCTATATCTATCTTTTTAGATCGAGGTTTCGTGTTCACCTCTCACTTTTAAAAGACTTTTCAATATGAGTTGGGTACTCAGATTGATATTAGCATAGCTTTTCATCCTCAAACTGATGATAAATTAGAGCAGACTATCCAGGTTTTGGAGGATATGCTCCATGCTTGTGTGATAGATTTCAGTGGCTAGTGAGAGCAGTATTTTTCCTTGGTGGACTTTGCGTATAGTAGTAGCTACCATTCTAGTATTGATATGGTCCCTTTTGAGGCTTTGTATTATAGGAGTTATTGCTCTCTAATGGGTTGGTTTGAGGTTTCTAAGGTTATACCTTGAGGTACAGACTTGCTTCATAAGTTTTTGGATAGAGTGAATCATTCAGGATTGGCTTCAAGTAACTCAGAGTAAGTCGAAGTGCTATATGGACTGTAGACTTCATGCCATAAGGTTTGGTATTAGTGATCATGTTTTTCTTTGAGTTTCACGCATGAAGGGTATGATGAGGTTTAGAAAAAGGGGAAAGCTTAGCCTTAGGCATATTGGCCTATTTGAGATTCTTCAAACTGTCAGGGATGTGGCTTATGATTTAGCTTTGCCCTCAGTTTTATTAGCTGCTCATCCAATTTTTTATATTTTCATGCTTTGCTGTTATATTTCAAATAAGTCTTATATCATTTGTTAGGAATTGGTTTAGTTAGATAAAAGGTTGTTTTTTGTTGAGGAGCCTGTCTCCATATTGGCTAAGGATGTTTGACAGTTGCGCTCTAGAGTTATTCCTATGGTTAAGGTCCAGTGAAGGCATCAACTTGTATATGAGGCTACTTAGGAGGTTGATTCTGACATGCATAGTTCTTATCCCCAACTTTTTGCTGATTCAGATATTTCTCTTGCCTTTAGTTTGGGGGACAGATTAGATTTTTAGTGGTGAATGATCAAATGACCTAAATTTTGATGAAATATGTGAAATATATTTTTTTGTGTGATTTGACCATTTTACCCCTTCCCATGATTGTGTTGTGGTATTTTTGGGGTATGGGGATGATTGGCATGATTCCCGATGCATTTTGATGTCATTTATGAGACTTTTATGGTTTTGGCAACTTTGAGGGCCTTATAGCTGATCTCTGTTGATATCTTTTGATCCATGCGATGGATGGCTGAATGAACCCCGCCAAAAGATTTGAAACATTAATTTTAGGATGGTTACATGGTTGGTGTAGTTTTATGGCTTTTAAAGCTCATTTCGACCCTCGATTTGAAAAGTTGTGATTTTGGATTTTAGGGGTCAACTTTGTGAAAATGACATTTTTTTGAAAATCTAATATTGGCACTGGGTCCAGAGCATCAAGTTTGATAGGGTAACCTATTTTGTTTGCATTTGGGGATTCCAGATGAATCCCGAGGGGCCCGTGATGACTTGGAATGCACCAAGTCCCTAGCTAGTGCACTACTTAGCTAGTGTACCCGTGATCGCAATGATCTTATCATGATCGCAATTGGGCCTATAGTCGGAGTGTCACAATTGGGATACCTTTTCCATGATCGCAATAACCCTGACTGGCAGGTACTGTGATCGTGATCTTAGTCCGCGATTGCGATGCTTGGGTGTATAAATACTTGGTTTTTGCTATTTTCATCATTGTTGAGACTTGGAGCTTAGGATTTCACAATTTTGAGTTATTCCTTCCACTTCTAAGATTAGCTAAGCTCCATAACACCTATTTCAATTATTTTCTTCAATCTTCATTATCTAATTCTTGTTTTAAACTTGAATTAAGTATAGAATTTAGGGATTTTGGCCCGTAAGGGCTAAAATTTGTAATTCTCGGATTTAAACCCTAATTTCAAAACTTTTTCTCTTGGATGAGTTTCTAAACTCCTAATATTAGTTTTCCTCAATTTCATCTGCAAAACAACTTCGATCCATAATTTTAAAATGGATTTCAAGGATTTTACCTAAAAAGTTTAAAAATAGTTTTCTTCGATTTGAACCTCATTTTAAACTTCTTTTTGCTTGGATTTTCACCTATAGACTCCTAAAAATATGGAGAATATGTTTTTGAAATAAAGGTATGCTTTTGTTCTTCTTTTGAAAAACCCATTTCAGTGGTTCAGTTTGATCCTGACTTGAAAATAGACAATATGGATATCGTTGGATTTCTTTTGACATGTAGATTTTATATTTTGATATTTTAGTTGATTTACATTCCATTCATGAGGAGTAAGATTGTAGATTGAAGGCTATTGTTCTGATTTTTGGCGTTCGAGGTAGATTATGTCTTAACTTCTTTTAGATTAGGTTGGGTAGTTAATATTGATACAAAAATATATTATGAGTGTGGGAACTAATAATAAAAATGGCTATCTTAATGTGTTATGCCAGTGTGGGAGACTATATGTAATGTTATGTGGTGGTTTTGGAATATTATGTGCTATGTGTGACTGTAGAGGGTCCTATGTGATATTTATAGCCTTGTATACATAATGATAATTGTATCTTGTTTGATAAAAAATGTGTTGTGGTACCAATTGTTTGTTGTGATGTATTCATACTCTATTGGCATATGAATCATGTTGGATTTCATGGAAGGTTGAAAATAATGAGTGGATATTTGGCTCACGTGATGGTATATTGGTTGGTTATGGAAATACTCATTGTGGTTGATTGTGAGAATCACATCCTCATCCTCATTCATGAAACATTGGTACCACCATGAAAATACTGAGAAACACTGGCAACATTTTTTTCTGACAGAAAATGTGGCATCTTACGAAACCCTCCCCAAGGAATGTGCCAGAAAGTAGATATTAATATATATATATATATATATGGATTGTATATGGGCTGACGAACCCTCCATGGGTCTTGCGTCTTGTAGGTTTAGATCTATAGGTGTATATAGAGATGGCGTAATGGTCTTGGAGGCTGTGCGATGGTGTCAGAGGTTGTGAGAGAATGTAACGCCCCGGATCTGGTACCCGAAATGCTACACGGTGCTCATGACCTCGAAGGACCACAAGCTAACCCATGACTGATATTTGTACCTTAATACTGCATGTAATACTTTATAATGTGGAAAGCATGAACTGAAAGGCCATAAGTTTCAAAATTGAGACATAGTGTTTGATAAAAATATAACATCTGGGAGGGGTATGAAATACCCAGAAAAACTAAAATAAGCTATCTGAACATACTGTAGTCTGGAAAGCCTCTAAAATATGATTGTCTGAATAAGGAGTTGATGGGACATGTTCCCAACTGACTCCAACTAATAAACTAATTACTGAGATAATAAAATAATGATTATATCCTCGAAAGATGAGGACTCACTGCTAACTCTGACAGCGGAGCCTGGAATCTACTGATGCTCTAGAGCTCGTGTCTCTGAACCTATGGTATAAGACACCATAGCGCAAATGCGTCAGTACTTTAAATATACTTGTATGCATGTGAGGCAGGCTGAATGCATGGGGTTCATATGCATGAACAATAATAATAACAGACTGACTATCATGAGCATGAGAATACATATATCAGACATAATAACTGACACTGACATTGTGATAACATGATTACTGAATCGGAATACTGATAACATGACATACAGATAACTGATATAAATGATAACATGAGTAACTGTATCTGAAAATTCTAAATCTAGTGGAACTAGCTGAGTCCCATACTGTATCTGACAGTCCTGAAATCTAAAGAACTATCTGAGTTTTATTACTGAGACGATTGACTATGTCTGACAGTCCTAATTCTATAACATGAAGTTGTGGGAAGTATTTATCTAACTTACATGCTCCTAATATACCATTATGGCTAAGTTGGGTTCCAATCTATAACCCCAATTGGAAGAGTATCAATACTGCGCCACTGGTAAGGACAAGCTGTGGGTGACCCTCATCTGACGAGGAAATTCTTGATTCTGAATCTTCTATGAAAAGACCTAGGTTGTTCTTGAGAGGTTTTTGAGAGAAGAGAGTGTATTTTGGGTGAAAAGTTGATAAATCACGTGTTAAAGGGCATAAATATTGGTTGGAAATTGACCCTTTTAACACTGGACGTGTCTTGTAATTTCAGTAAAAATATCCCCAATTGGACCCCTGGCGCGCCACGGCGCTATCACGCCGTGTCACTGGAATTTGACAATTGGGAAACTGAGGGATGGCGTGACACAGAGCCATCGCGTTGCCCCCTTTTTTTGCGACCTGGAACTTTGGAGCGACGTGGAGAAAATCCTGCTGAGACACTGGAAAAGGACAATTACCATTTTAGCTTATGGCACGGTGCACCACTGACCAATATGTCGCTGTTTTACGATGGGAACTTGAAATAGTCATAACTTCCTACCCGGTTATCAGATTTGGGCTCCTAACATTTTTGAGATGATTTCAAGATAGGAAAAGGTATGGGGTATTACAATATCTCCTCCTTGAGAACATTTATCCTCGAATGAAATTGAGAGTGAGGGGAAGAACATAAACTGACATACATACTAAACATGAATAACTGAAAAATGATATCATGAATGACATGACTGATAACTGAATATATCATACTGAACATGCATATCTAATGCATGTGTAACTGATTCATGAATGCATGACTGAGTGTTCTGAGAAACTAAGTTTCTCATAATGAGAATGCATGTATGATGCACAATTATATAACCGAACCGATACATGAATGCATGATTGAATATGCAATGGTACTTGATACCAAGTTTGTGTTGAACACCGAACATGAGACTGAGCAAGTTTAAGGAGGACTGTTACCTTGAGCTTAATCTGAGTTGGCGGAGAAGAGGTGAGGATACTTGGTACGCATGTCTTCTTCTGCTTCCTAAGTAGCTCCCTCGATAGACTGATTTCACCAAACAACTTTAAGTATAGGGACTTCTTTGTTCCTCAGTCTATAAGTCTGATAGTCTAGGATTTCGACTGGAATCTCCTCATAAAAGAGACTGTTCTAAACATCTATGCTCTGAATAGGGACTACAACTGTTGGGTCACCTATGCACTTCTTGAGCAAAGAGACATGGAAGACTGGATGAACTGAGGCTAGATATGAAGGCAATTCAAGCTCATAAGATACCTTGCCGAATCGACTTAGAATCTTGAAGGGACCAACATATCGGGGACTGAGTTTCCCTTTCTTGCCGAACCGCTTCACTCCCTTCATGGGAGAGATCTTTAGATAGACATAGTCACTAATCTCGAACTCAAGATCTTTTCTATAAACATCTATATAAGACTTCAATCGGCTCTAAGCAGCCCGGAGTCCTTCTCTAATCAACTGGAATTTTTCTAAGGCATCGAATACTAAGTCAAGCCCTATGATTGAGGCATCACTAACTTCGAACCAACCAATCGGAGATCTACATCTCCTACCATAGAGAGCTTTGAATGGAGCCATTCGAATACTGAAATAATAGCTATTGTTGTATGCAAACTCAATCAAAGGCAAGTGGTCATCCTAACTACCCTTGAAATCAATTGCAAATGTCTGTAGAATATCTTGTAAAGTCTGAATGGTCCTTTCTGCTTGACCATCTATCTGAGGATGAAAGGTTGTACTGAGATTAACTTGGATACCAAGACCCTTTTAGAATGCTTTCCAGAAGTGAGAGGTGAACTAGGTACCTCTGTCTGAGATAATAGTTAACAAAATGTTGTGTAATCTGACCAACTCTATAATGTAGAGTCTGGCATAATCCTCGGCTGAATAAGAGGTATGAACTGGAAGAAAATGGGCTGATTTGGTCATCCTGTCTACAATGACCCAAACTGAATCATGCTGATGACGAGTTTAAGGCAAACCCATCACGTAGTCCATGTTCACTTCTTCCCACTTCCAAGTAGGAATAATGAACTCCTTCATAAGACCACTAAGCTTCTGATGCTATATCTTAACCTGCTGACATGTAGAGAACTTAGCCACAAACTCTGCAATATCTCTCTTCATCCCACTCCACCAATAGACTTCCCGCAAGTTGCGGTACATCTTTGTTACCCCTGGATGAATAGAGTAGCGCACACCATGCGCTTCTGCAAGATTTTGGTTCCTTAAGTCATCTACACCTGGAACACAGAGATGACCCTGACAACACAAAACATCATCTCCCTCTTAGGAGAAAACCTTTACTTTCTGATCCTGAATTGACTCTTTCAACTTGACAAAGCTGGGATCCCTATCTTGCTTTTCTTTCACCTCGGAAACTAGAGATGATTCTGAACTACTCTAAATCTATATATCACCCTCATCTGTATCGACTAAGTGAATGCCTATTCTGGTAAGATGATGTACTTCCTAAGATAACTTCTTCTGACTATCATCCATATGAGCAATACTACCCATAGACAGTCTACTGAGAGCGTCAGCCACTACATTAGCCTTTCCCGAATGATAGAGGACACTCATGTCATAATCTTTCAAAAGCTCTAACCATCTTCTCTGGTGAAGATTGAGATATTTCTAAGAAAAAACATACTAAAGACTTCTGATTTATGAAGACATCTACATAAACTCCGTAGAGATAATGCCTCCAAATATTTAAGGTAAAGACTACGACTGCTAACTCAAGATCATGAGTAAGATAATTCTTCTCATGGGGTTTAAGATATTTGAAGGCATAGGCTATAACCTTACCTTACTGCATGAGAGCACAACCTAAACCCACTCTGGATGCATCACAATACACTACGAACCCATCTGGACCATTTGGAAGAGCTAAAACTGGAGCTGAGGTGAGTCAAGTCTTCAACTCCTTAAAACTCTTCTTGCAAGGATCTGACCACTGAAAATTGATTTTCTTCTTAGTCAATCTGGACATAGGTGAGGTAATAGAAGAAAATCCCTCAATAAACTGTCTGTAATAGCTAGCAAAACCTAAGAAACTCCTGATATTTGATGGATAGATAGGTCTGGGTTAGTTTATTACCACTTCGGTCCTTTGAGGATCTACTCTAATGCCATCATCCAAAATAATATGACCAAGGAATGCTACTGACCTTAGCCAAAATTCGCACTTACTGAATTTGGCGAATAGTTGATGATCTCTGAGAGTCTGAAGTACTATTCTAAGATGGTCTGCATGATCTCACTCATTGCGGGAATAGACTAGAATATCATCTATGAAGACTATGACAAACATGTCTAAGTACTATTTGAACACGCGGTTCATCAAGTCCATGAAATCTGCTGGGGCATTGGTAAGACCAAATGACATAACTAGGAATTTGAAGTGACCATACTGAGTATGGAAAACTATTTTCGAAATGTCACATTCTCTGACTCTGAGCTGATGATAGTCGAATCTGAGGTCTATCTTAAAGAAATAACTGGTACCCTGAAGTTAGTCAAACAAGTCATCGATTCTGGGAAGTGGATACTTGTTCTTGACCGTGACCTTATTAAGTTAACGGTAGTCTATGCACATTCTTAGAGAACTATCTTTCTTGCGCAAGAATTATACTGGTGTGCCCTACGGGGAAAATATTGGGACTGATGAATCCCTTATCTAAGAGATCCTTCAACTATTCTTTCAATTCTTTGAGTTCTGTTGGTGCCATTCTGTATGGTGGAATAGAGATAGGCTGAGTATCTGGAAGAAGATCAATGTCGAAGACTATTTTCCTTTAGGGAGGAATTCCTGGAAGATCTTTAGGAAAGACATCTGAATATTCATTCATAATTGGAACGGATTCAAGACTGGGAGTTTCAGAACTTGAATCATTAGCATGAAAAAAATGATAGACACATCTCTTAGATATCATTTTTCTTTCCCGAAGGTTGGAAATAAGCTGACCCCTAAAAGCGGATACACTACCCTTCCACTCAAGGACGGGTTCATTTGGGAACTGAAACTGGACTATCCTATTTCTGCAGTCAACTATGGCATAGCAGTAATAAATCTAATCCATGCCAAGAATGACATCAAAATCAGTCATCTCTAATTTGACTAGATCTGCTGAAGTAATTTTCTGAAATATCATAACCGGGCAGTTCCTGTATATCCATTGGGCTATGATGGTTTTACCTACTGGGTAGAGACTAAAAAAAGCTCTGCTAGAATTTTGAGACTTGACTCCAAAATCAAATGTTATATAGGGAGTAACAAAATACAAGGAAGCACCTGGATCTAGCAAAGCGTAAACATGCACATGAAAGATTTGTAACGTACCAGTAACCACATCAGGAGAATTTTTCTGATCTTGCTAGGACTGGAGAGCATAGAGTTTGTTTGGTCGTTTCCTACTAGTAGCACTGGAGGTCGCACCCTACTGATTTAGGTGACCGAATTGAGCTGAGGATCGGAGATAACTCTGATAACCTGACAGGGGGCAGTCGCTGACTCTGTAGCCTAGATTGACACATCTGAAATATACATCGCTACCACCTCTACAAGCACCCTTGTGGTTCTTACCATAAGTCTGACAAAGGATATTTGTTCGGGCATTGTTAACACTACCCTAAGACTTAGAGCCTAGCGCTCTATTTTTGTTACCCTCTCTAAACTTAGGAACTGGAGCACTGGCTGAAGAAAGAGTTGGAACTGATGACTTAGGATGAATCTGAGAGCGATTGCCTCCCTGTGACTTAGGCTGACTAAAATTAAAGCTACTTGTCCTAGCTCTCTTATTTTGCTTCTCTCTCCCCTTAATTTTCTGCTCCTCTATTTGTTGAGCATGAGTCATAAGCCTGGCTAAAGTCATGTCACTATTCAACATCACTGACCTACACTCGTTGACCACACTATCGTTCACCCCAGAAACAGACTTACTCATCTTAGCTCTACTGTCTGCAACCACATGAGGGGCATATCTGGCTAACTGAGTAAACTTAAGAGAATACTCTTTCACCATCTTGTTGCCCTGCCTGAGGTTGATGAATTCTAACACCTTAGTTTCTCTAAGCTCTAGGGGAAAGAATCTATCAAGGAAAGTAGAAACAAACTCCTCCCACTCAACAAGCCCTATATCATCTAACCTTTCTGACTTCCATGTTTAAACAAAGTGTGAGCAATATCCTACATTTGATATGCAACTAGCTTAGCACTCTCACTAGAAGTAACCCCCATGATGTCTATAACCTTCTGAACCTGATCTAGGAATTCTTGAGGGTCCTCATCTGACTTAGACCCAAGAAAGAATAAAGGATTCATTCGGGTAAAATCCTGAACCCTAGATGCAGCTGAATTGGCCACTTGATTGGCTAGAACGACAACTGGTCATTTATTCTGAACAGCAACGAAGTTAGCAAGAGTAGTGAATGCAGCTCAGAACTCTGTATGAGAAACATGTTCGCCCAAAGGTTCTTCGGGTCGAGGGGCTGACTGATTCCTATTTCTTCTTTTAGGAGACATATTCTGTAGAAAAAAGGAAGAAACAGATTAAACTGAGATATTGAATTGATATTATGCTCATGGGCACGACATGAATACTTAAAGAGGCAAAATTATTCCTAAAACATCTTATAGCCTCCTATACATAAATGTGGCGCGCAACACACCCATGCGCAAGACTCTACTAGATGCGGCTTTCAGACTTCCTAGGACTCTATTGAAAACCTTAGGCTCTGATACCAAGTTTGTAATGCCCCAGATCTGGTAACCAGAATACTACATGGTTCTCATGACCCTGAAGGACCATAAGCTAACCCATGACTAATATCTGTACCTGTATACTGTATGAAATACTTAATAATGCGGAGAGCATGAGCTAAAAGGCCATAAGGTTCAAAACTAAGACATAGTATTTGATAAAAATATAACATCTGGGAGGGGTATGAAATACCCAAAACAACTGAAATAAGCTATCTGAACATACTGTAGTCTAAAAAGCCTCTAAAACGTGACTGTCTAAATAAAGATTTGTTGGGATATGTCCTTAACTAACTCCAACTAATAAAATAATTACTAATATAATAAAATGATGATTATGTGCTTAAAAGATGAGGACTCACTGCCAACTCTGATGGCGGAGACTAGAATCTACTAATGCTTTGGAGCTCGTATCTCTGAACCTATGGTATAAGATACCATAACACAAATGCGTTAGTACTTTGAATATACTGGTATGCATGTGAGGTAGGATGAATGCATAGGGTTCATATGCATGAACAATAACAATATCAGACTGACTATCATGAGCATAACAATACATACATGAGACATAATAACTAACACTAATACCGTGATAACATAATTACTGAATCTGAATACTGATAACATGACATACTGATAACTAACATAACTGATAACATGAATGACTGTATCTGACAGTCCTAAATCTAATATAACTATCTTAGTCCCATACTATATCTGAGTTTTAATACTGAGACTGATTGACTATGTACGACAGTCCTGATTCTGTAACATGAAACTGTGGAAAGTACTTATCTAACCGACATGCCCCTAATATGCCATTATGGATGAGTTGGGGTCCAATCTGTAACCCCAATTGGAAGGGTATCAATACCGCACTACTGGTAAGGACAAGTTGTGAGTGACCCTTATTTGATAGTGTCCCCAAACGAGAATGGTGGGGCTCTTATCTGACAGTGCTTATCCACCTAATCAACCCTCATTGGACAATGTTGATGTCTTAACCTATGCTGGCTACATAGTTCTGGAACGTAAGGATGCCTTTTAAGAATCACACCCTTATGTGATAGTGTGTATTCCAATCCTTGGGTTCACTCGGTGCTAATTTGTACTCCCATCTGAATAGACTCTGAACATGATTTACTGAACTGAACATGGGCTGAGTTACTGAATTTCGTTGACTGATGACATACTACTGATATCTGACAACTGACTAAGTTCATGATATCATAGAGATTTTCTGAGTCATAAGACTGTTGATGTTTAAGGATTCATAGCTTTACTGAGAGTATCATGAAAACATGACTTGGCTCTAGGCACACAGCTAATGTTTCGGGTACGAGTACCCCCAGAACTCGATAGAAGGAAACTAACCAAACATAACTTACTTGAACATATAACTAATGTCATAATCCATAATACATTTATAGAAGAATTTCATCAAAACATGTGATAGGCATAACTTGTACGTACATGGGGATTTCATGGTATTATGCTAGTTAGGCACCTTTCCTTCATCTAGGTATTTAATTAAACATATTGTAGGCATGGTACATGTAAACATCATTGTACAATAATTAAACGTCATGGTTCAATTCTAATTTCATCATTCAAGGGTTTAGTCATAGGTTTGCATGAATCTATATCTATAATAATTTAACCCACATAGAATTTATCACCCAACATCGAGTAGAATTCAATTTCTCATCATCCACATGAACAAGAGCAGCCCAATTATGAAATTCATAAGAAAATCCATAAACTTGAATTTAGAAAAGGGATTCTTGGGCTTCATCGACGAAAGGAGTCCATGAATAAACACTATGCATACCTTGGTTTGTAAATACATGAAGATTGACGGAGGAAATTCTTGATTTTGAATCTTTTATGAAAAGCCCTAGGTTGTTCTTGAGAGGTTTTTGAGAGAAGAGAGTGTATTTTAGGTGAAAAGTGGTTGAATCACGTGTTAAAGGGATTAAATAGATGTAGGAAATTGACCCTTTTAACCTTGAACATGTCTTGTAATTTCAGTAAAAATTTCCCGAATGGGACCTCTGGCGCGATGCGGTGCTATCGCGCCGTGTCACTGGAATTTGATAATTGGGAAACTGAGAGATGGCGTGACGCAGAGCCATTGCGTTGCCCCTTCTTTTATGACCTGGAACTTTGGTGCGATATGGATAAAATCGCACTGAGACACTGGAAAAGGACAATTTCCATTTTAGCTTGTGGCGCGGTGCGCCACTGACCAATATGGCGCTGTTTTACGATGGGAACTTGAAATAGTCATAACTTCTTACCCGATTATCGAATTTAGGCAGATTTTATATCGATGGAAAGCTTATTGAATTTCTCACATGATAACAAATAAAAATCTTTAAAATACCACATGTACAAAAGTGGATTCATCTTTCAAAGAAGGCTCCTAACATTTTTTAGACGATTTCAAGCTAGGAAAAGGTACGGGGTATTACAGAGAACCTCATGTATTACATCATCATAATCATCATCATTATCATAATTCTTATTGTATTTACTATATTATGATTGTGATGTGATTGTATATTCTATTTGACTTGTTATCTAGCCATTGTTCTATCTTCCCCTACTTGTACTTAATATTCCCCTACATGTTGTCTCTTTCCTTGCTCATATGTGGCATAAATGTATTCTTGTATTCCCTTATGGTGTTTTCTTGTGTTACATGTACATATTATAAAACTATTAGTGCAAGCGATATGGGCTACCATTGTGGGATATTTTTTGATTGCAAGTAACATGCCCTTGTTTGTACGTTGTATGTTTTATTTTCTACTTTGCTCGGTTGGCCTATTATACCTACTGAGTAAAAGTGGACCATATTCACTCCTGCCATACCCTTTCAGTGCAGATTCAAGTTCAGGTGCACCTCACGATATTTGATCTCGGGCATTATTTGGAACTTTTCAAGGTAGTGGTTGATTTTAGGCATCCGGAGTCTACTTCTATCATTCCTTATTAGACTATGTCTTTATTGTATTCAGAGACAGATTTATATCTTATTTTGGATGTCTTTTGTATTTGACTTTGACTTGCACAAGATATGTTCTTACACTGTGACACTAGATTTTAGAATTTTATATTTTTGATTATGTTTCTTTCCGCATTTGTTATAATTGTATAGTTTGTCCTTGCCTTGTGATCATTATTGTCTTTTCCCCCTTGTGTACCAGTTTGGATAATAAGGCTTACTTGTCAAGGTTCGTTGTGACAAATACCATAATGACCCTTATATTTTGGGTCGTGACATAAAGTGCAACTTTTGTTGAACTCAAAAAAGAAAAAACAGGGATAAACATCATAAACTATATCAAGTGCACGTCCAACTATAAGAAGGCATCAATGTACATATATGAAATTTAAAATTATTTAATATTTATTTATTTTTCCCCTAAAAATATTAAATATTCATAGTTCAAATAAGATATATGACAAACTACTTTTAGCTAAAGAAGACATACACATGTTTTAATGTATATAACTAAATCCAAAAGAAATAGTTAAAAGGCCTCATCTCTAGAAGCCTCATTCGTGAGACATCCTTGTAGTAGAGTTCAAACCCGCTTCACTCTTGTGACATGTTGGGTGTATGTTTTTCCTCTTATAGGTATATCTTATTAGTCTATTTGTAGATTGTGATCTCATACATTTATTCATATAGGTACCCGTGGTAGGCCGACCAAGTATAGTAATTAGCATAACATCATTGTTGTAATCATAATAGATGCACGCGTCAAGCGATCATTGATAATAACATATTCTTCCTTCGGACAAAACGACTTGTTAGGAGGTAAATCTATCAAAATTTGATCAATCAAACACACTTACTTGTGCATATATTATACTAATTATATCCTGTACACATTAATTATCATAAAGAAGGAAGTGATGCATATATGCAATACAATACTCTATATTTACTAACTTAATATGTTAATCCTGTTTGAAAACAACTGGCCGCTTCTCTAATAGAAGTGCTAGATTATACCTTTGGATTACCCTAAGAAATATGAAGCAATCTGAAGGAATATCGTGTTAACGCCGCCTATTACTCTAAAGAAAGAAGAGAAAAAGTCTATATAGAGGTTTGTGCTTACCACATGCAAATTACATAACCTAGAAGCTAACCGGATACAATAAGCTGATTGCTTTACCCAAAACCAAACCAAGTCTAGTTAAAACCTGTTACGAATATGGACTACTTAGTACCATATATACCCAAGACGGAAATGAAATATCCAATATACCAGAAATATATGATTCATTTAACCTATTTTTTATAAAATTTTACACGGCACCAGTAGAGATATTGTATGATGAAGTTAAATCACCTATACAAGTTGTAAAAATAGAAATAACCCGAGATATGATTATACCAAAAGATATTATTCCATAACCAAAAATACCTAGAATTGAGATACCAAATTTTTATGCAAATAAGAGAATTATCGGACTTTTCACAATTCTTGAAGAGTTAGCAAACACTTATCGCAACAGAAATCCCAAATGGAGTTATTATTCAAGAGGTAATGTAATAGTATATTCAAATTCAAAGGAACTGCGAGAAGTAGATATGGAAGATGTTAGGCAATGGATCTTGACGTTACTCAATCCAGAGAAAAAACCTATCGCCAGAGCCATTAGAGAAAAATTTATTTTGGAAGAATTATTAACCAGATATTGCAAGTTAGTTGGACATAAATATCCAGACCATCAATGTTCAAAATGTAATGGAGAGGATAATATTGCTCCAGAAGTTCAACTGGAATAGAAGAAGAAATCAACAGCTGGAAGATGCAAGTATGAAGCAATAATGGAGATACAGAGCAATAAAAAGAAGACGGAGCAATAATAAAAAGAAGACAAGTTAATGAAGTGACATAAAGAAGTTAATGATAGAAAATGACATATGGAAGATTAGATATCTTTCTTAATTCATTTACGTAAATTATTAGTTACTTTTTGACTTTTTGGCAAAATGTCATTACTAAGTTTTGTCCTTTTGTAGAAATAATTTAGGACCTTTGTAAAGTTTTTCTACTTTTATAGATAGGTATAAAAACTTTTGTAAAGTAGGTAGGTAATAGATTAGGACAGATGTAAAAATGTAAAATGTTTACAAGTTTTCTTAAAAATAAAAATAGAAGAGCATTTGCTCAGAGAAAGGCAAGCCTTCATACATTGAAGCAAAAAATCTCTTGTCCACAACAAAAATTTTTGCTTATTTATTAAAAACAGGTATATTTTAATGGAAAAATCTATGGAGGAACAAAGCTTAGAATTATCTAAACTACCAGAAAAGGTATATTCATTTAATATTATGAATAGCTAAATTTATAAATTCCTAACAATCATGATATGATAAAATAAGTTCATGTTAGTTGCTTTATAGTAGAATTATTCAAAAAATAGCATGTTAAGAAGTTTATTAGAAAAGTGGAAAAGGAGAAAAATCCCTAAGAACTATGCCATCCTAAAGGTGAAACCGGTGAGGCAAGAAGGCTGTGATAGGGGAGTAACCAAAGTAGAGGTGTTGTTTAAGGGAAAAGTATCCAAATTACCATGCTAAGAGTGACCGAAGAATATGTTATTTAAGAATAATCTAGTATATAGCAATCTAAAGTGATCATATTTTGTTATGTGCATGATTGAAGGAAATATTTTGAAAATAGCAATTTTATGAAAAATGGATAGTTATTTATCTGACGAACTGGTAGATAAATTTAAAATACTCGTTTTATATATACTTAAGGATATAGAAATAGTGATATAAGAAAAATCATACTGGAAAAAATATTTGATAGATATTTTATGACTAGAATTAATTATATACCACACCTACCGATCTACTCTTATAAATACTTACATGCCAAACCCACACACTAACTATGATAAATTATGTATATTTAGAATTTTGGAAAAAAGATATGAGAAAAATACAATTAGTAGAAAAACAAATAAAAACAAATTTAGACAAATACATGGAAACTAAAGATGTAAAATATATAGAATTCCTTAATGAAAATATGCAAAAATTACTTAGACTAAAACAAACAACTGAAAAATATTATGAAAAAGTATTTAATCAAGCCTAAATGACAGATGATATTAAAATACTTGTTTTATATATACTTAGATATATAGAAATTATAGACATAAAGAAAATAATATGAGAAAAATTACAAGGTTATGAAGAGAAAGAATTATTAAGCAGTATAGAAAACTTACGCATATATTATGAACAACAATATTATTTAGATTCAGATGATATTATACAGACTAAAAATGTCAGGATATATTAAAAAAATAAGAGCAAACCAAGAAAACCTACATAAAGAAATTAATTATAGAAAACAAATTAGAGAAATAATGGAAAATCTAATAGAAAAATTAAAATGGATAGACGAAACCTTAAAAAATCTAGAAAAAAGCAAAAATAAAAGTTTAGATAGTTTAAAAAATTCATTAAAAAGAGAACAAGAAGAAATAGTTAGTAGCATAAATAACCTCAAATAAGATATTAAATATAATACAAATAGAATAGATTATTATACATTTACTTTAGAATAAAATGATAAACTACGAATATCTAAACTATTGGAAACAAGAAATAGAAGAAATAAGGTTAACAGAAAACCTTATAAAAACAAATTTAATTGAATACTTTAAAACAAAAGATATAGAATATTTAGAATATCTTAAAAATAATATAGAAGATTTACAAAAAGTAAGAGAAAAAACTAAAGAATATTATAGCAAAGCATTTAATCAACTAGCATTTAATCACCCCCCAAAATATGAATATCAGTAAAATTAAATATATTAATAAAATATATGAAATTAAAAAATACAAGAATGAAGAAAAATAGTTAATGAATATTACTATAAAGAATTTAACAATTACATAAATTAATGGATACATCTTACGAAAAGAATAAATCATTAAATGAAATCGAAACCCAACTATATACTGTATACCTAGAATACAAAAGGTTACATAATACTAACGAGAATCCTAAAACACTAGATAATTTAATTACGAAAATATTTAATCTAGAATATAAATTGATAAAACATCTTAAGTCAAAAAGATAAAAATGAAAATTATTCCAATCAATAATATTCACAAAATATATTATATAAAAATAAATACTTAGTATGAATTTATTATCTAGTAAACTTACCGCGCCTAATTCGCACCCTCCTACAAATGGTATCAGAGCCAATGCTATTTAAAGTTACGGAAGTAGTATATATTTATATTTAGATGAATAAAGTACAAAAATTACCAAAATATAAAGAATTAAAGCAAATAATATCTAAGAAACGTAAAGAATTAAAAATAAGAATAGAAAGACTACAATATAACATAATTATCGAAGTTAGTAAAAACTCAATAAATGCACAAAAAGAAGAAATATCAAATTTAGAATCGAAAATAGATAGTCTAGAATATACATACCAACATGATCTATTAACAATTAAATAAAAAATGAACAAATAAGAATTTATAATAGATGAAAAATATATGAAAACCATGAAGGATTAAAAATAAAAATAGTATTTTGTAATCTAGGAAGAAGATATAAGAAAATAAGTGGACATTTATATTTAATGTTAGAAAAAGAAGAATTAAAAATAGAAGATAAATTGACAGCTATGGTAAGAATAGAAAAAGAAAATAAAGATATAGAAACAAAAAAGGAAATAGAAAAAATAAAACAACAAACTACCGAAGAAATACGAAAAAATAGAAGAAACTAAAAATAGTAGGATTGCTGAATTAGAAAGAGAACTACAAATGCTAAAAGATTTGTATGAAAAAAGACAGAAAGAAAAAGAAGAAAAAGATAAAGAACAAAAATTATTAAATGAGATAAATCAATTTAAAGAAAAATTAGAAATAAGCAATAAAGAAATAGAAACCAGGGAATTAGAAATAAATACAATAGATGTTGAAGAAACAAATAATTATGATTCGGAAGATAGTGAAACATATACAGAAATTTTAACAAATACAAAAAATTTAGAAATCAATGAAAAACAAGAAGTAATTAATGAAGAAAACTTAGAAAATAAAAACACAGAAATAAATACTCTTGATAAAAAAGAAGATGAAAATATAATACCTAGAACATCAGAAATAAGAAAACCTACATATTATAAGAATAAATTTAAAAGATATAAACTAAAAGATGAATATGGCAAATGGACACCAAAACAAATAGTTAATAAAAATTATAACTTTCTAGACTTAAATTGTGTAATAGATACAGAAAAAACAATACAATTATGGATAGGATATATGCCAAAATAATTATTAGATAATAATATAAATGTAACAGATGCACCAGAATATATAGAAAGAACACTAAAAGGAACAGTGAAATTATGGTTTTCAAATTTAACTAAAAATAGCAAGAAGATATTAAGAACTGATAAACCTACAGAAGGAACATCATCAACAACTACAACTAAATTAACACCGATAGAATTATTAAAAAAATATGAAATAGCTATAAAAGACGAATTTAGCAGCATGACAACAATAAAAGAAGAACAAAATGAAGAGAAAGATACAAATAGGAATTTAATATTAAAATTAGCAATATGTAATATGTGTTACATAGATGAGTATACTTGCGCATTTAAGGAATATTATTATAAATGAACATATAATACAGAAGAAAGTAAAGAAATAAAAAAATTATATTTTAATAAATTACCTGAACCATTTAGTTCAAAAATAATAAAAAATTAGGATGAAGCAAAAATAGTAGATACTTTAGGAGCAAGAATAAAATTTTTACAACAATGATATAGAAACCTATGTGAAAAATATAGAGAAGAAATAAAAATGGAAAAAACATTAATAAGAAATTTAGCATGTTGCAAAGATAAAATAGCACCTCAATTTGGATGCGAAGAAAGATATTATAAGAAAAGAAAAAGACATAAGAAATATAAGAAATACAAAAAATCAAAATATAAATATAAGAAACCAAGAAAAAGATATTATGTAAAAAATTACAAACATAAAAGACCATATAGGAAAAAGAAATCTATAAAAGAATGTACTTGTTATAATTAGGGAAAATTAGGACATTTAGCTAGAGATTGTAAATTACCTAAAAACCCAAAAAATAAACAAATATCAGAAATAAAAATAGAAAATACAGAATATATGCAGATAGATTATATAGATTACGAATTAGAAAGTGAAGACAGTATATATGAAATTTCAGAGAATGAAACAGATAGTGAAATAGATAGTGAATTAGATGAATTAAATGACTGAAGAAGATATAAAAATAATAACAAAGGAAGAATATTTAAGTGAAGAAGGAACAGATCAAAAAATAATATTTGATAGTCACATATTTGATGAAATAAAAGGAAAAGAATTAGATTTAAGTGTAAAAAAATATTTAAAATACCAACAATAAAAACATATTTAGTAAAAGAAAAGAAAAATACTACGTAGTAAGCCAAAAAGAACATGTAATAAACTGTAGATATGCAAAAGGTAAAACTAGTATACCACTAGTAACAAAAAGGATAATTAATAAAGAAATAAATGATATAAAAATTAGAGACCCAATAAAATACGTACACCTAGGAGGTACAGAGATATTAATAAAAGCATGTTTCAGAGAAGGAATAGATACACTAATAGAATTATACCTAGCAGATGATAGAATTATAAAACCTATAGAAAAAAGTATAATAACTGCCACAAAAGAAAATCTAATACACCAAAAATTTAAATTTATAATAAGTGTAAATTATTCAGTAGCAATAATAGATAAAAATATAGATAAATCATTAGTATTATATTGGAAAATATCAGGAATAGAACTAACCCCAGGAAGTAAAATATTTACAGCAAGATGTAAAAATCTATATGTATTAACAACAAAACATAAAATAACGGAAAAAAATAAAATTAACAAAATACAAATAGAAAGTTCTTTCGAACATTTTGTAAAAACAATTGATAATAATGATTATAGTTATAGAGACATAGATAGAAGAAAATTTAGAAATAATAAATGATAGAATAAGCACAACAAAAAGAATAGCTTATGAAAAACCAGAATCATCAAGTTCATCAAAAAGAACAAGTTATGAAACAAGTTCAACAACTAATTTAAACCAATATTACATAACAGGAAAAATAAATAAAAATGAATATTTAATACTCTTAAATACAGGATAAGAAGAAAATTATAGAGCAAGATATCTAATAAAAAATGAGAAAATAAAATATGACAATAATATATGCCCAGATCTACCAAGAAGCTTAATAAACACTAAAAATATAGTAGAAAAAGAAATAACAATAGGAGTTAGAAAAATAAAAATAGAATTTGAAATAAAGGAAGAAATGCAAAAAACAGACATAATATTAGGAATAAAATGGCTAGAACAAGTAAAACCATATAATATAGAGCATACGCAATTCACTATAACATATAATAGAGAGAAATTATTCTTAAGAAAAGCTTTAACGTGATATGAAAATATATGTATTAATGAAGATAGTAGTAGAAGGGTATTACAGTAGATATTATACGCCTATGATAGATACAGGAGTAGAAGCTAATTTATGTAGATATAATTGTTTACCGAAAAAGTAAATGGGATAAATTAAAGACACCAATAATAGTTAAAGGATTTAATAACGAAGGAAGCTTAATTACCTATAAAGCTAAGAATGTAAAAACACAAGTATGGGATAAAATATTAACAATAGAAGAAATCTATAATTATGAGCTAACATCAAAAGATATACTTTTAGGAATGCCATTCTTAGATAAATTATACCCACATATAATAACTAGAATGGATTGGTGGTTTACAACACCATGTAAACAGAAAGTAAGAGCAAAAAAAATTACTAATAATATAAGAAAGAAAACTGATTGGATAGAAGAAAGTGAAAAAATTACACAAAAATTAAAAAATATAAAAATACTAAAGATACAATAGAATTGGTCGTATTTTCAATAAATAAAAAGTAAATAACTATATTTTCAATAAGTAAGATAGAAATAATTAAGAAAAAATTAGAACAATTATATACTGAAGATCCATTAAAAGGATGAGAAAAACATAAAACCACTATAAAAATTGAATTAATAGATAAAAATAGCATAATAACTCAAAAATTACTAACATATAATTTTGACGATTTAAAAGAATTTAAAATTCACATCGAAGAATTATTAGAAAAACAATACATACAAAAAAGTAATAGTAAACATAATAGCCCAACATTTATAGTAAATAAACATAGTGAACAAAAAAGAGGAAAAAGTAGAATGGTTATTGATTATAGAAATTTACATGCAAAAACTATGACATATAATTACCCAATACCAAATAAGATATTAAAAATAAGACAAATACAAGGATATAATTACTTTAGTAAATTTGATTGTAAATCAGGATTTTACCATTTAAAGTTAGAAGAAGAATCTAAGGAATTAACCGCATTTATGGTACCACAAAGATTTTATGAATGGAATGTACTACCATTTGGATATAAAAATGCACCAGGTAGATATCAACATTTTATGGATAGTTATTTTAAACAATTGCCTAATTGTATAGTATATATAGATGATATACTATTATATACAAAGACCAAAGAAGAACATTTAAAATTATTAAAAAAATTTACGGATATAATAGAAAAATCGGGAATAAATTTAAGTGAAAAGAAAGCTGAAATTATGAAAAAACAGATAGAATTTTTAGGAATACAAATAGATAAAAGTGGAGTAAAAATGCAACATCATATAGTACAAAAAATAATAAATTCGAAAGAAGAATTAGATACAAAAAAGAAATTACAATCATTTTTAGGATTAGTAAACCAAGTAAGAGAATATATACCAAAATTAGCAAAAAATCTAAAGCCCTTACAGAAAAAATTAAAAAAGGATGTAGAATATAATTATAACGAAGAAGATAAAAAACAAGTTCAGAAAATAAAAATATTTTGTAAAGAATTACCAAAATTACAATTTCCAGATGAAAATAGAAAATTTATATATATAGTAGAAGCAGATGCTAGTTAATGTAGTTATGGAGGAGTACTTAAATATAGATATGGAGAAGAAAAATTAGAACATCATTGTAAATACTACTCAGGTATGTTTAATGAAACAGAAATAAAATGGGAAATAAATAGAAAAGAATTATGCTCATTATATAAATGTTTATTAGCATTTGAGTCATATATTGTATCTAACAAGTTTATTGTACGAACAGATAATACATTGCTACGTTGGTGGCTAACAAAGAAAAATACAAAACTCAGTTACAACAAAAGAGATTCGGAGACTAGTCTTGAATATATTAAATTTCACATTTACAATTGAAGTAATTAGTACTAACAAAAATGTTATTGCAGATTACATATCAAGACAAAGCTACACAGACTGATATAATAGAAGAAGATATTCTAGAAAAGATATTCAACACCCTAACTACGCTTTCAATGAAAGTGGACAGTATGGGTAATGAAATAGAAAAGCTAAAGACTAATGAAGTTAAACTGAAGTCTATAGCTACAAATCAGCTAACTCAGCATTGTGCAGAGCTATGTCGATCGGAAGACATTAAAATTCCTGAGCTAGAAGGAGACGTTGGGACACTCCATAAAATCCATAACGTTTATCAATCTACTTCTGCTGATACAAGCAAAGGAGTTAGGAAAAACACACATATGAACCTAAACAGACTATTTGATAAACCATTTATTCGAAATACACCAAAAGATCCTATGTTCATACCCTACAAATTACCACATACCGAGATAGTTTAAACCAAGACAAAAAAACCTACAACTATACAGCCCGAACATACATAGAAAATATTTACAAAATACAAATCTTCTTAAATACCAACCCCAGAACTATAAACATCCTCCTTCTGATATTAAATTACTGCAACTAACAAAAAGATAAATTCTCACATGGAAATATTTGATTTCGTGAAAGAATTGTCGATTTTCTATAGTTGGCTTATTTTCTTTTTTATAACTGTGGTGTCCGAACTAACTTTCCTATCAAAGATCCACATTTAGGATAATATTATGTTTTGTTTCTCAATTAAATAGTTGAATATGAAAATAAGCATCATGTATATCTTTGATGATTTAGATGACTAAATTATTATTTATTCCCAAATCAGGAATCTTTTCATTTTGCTAAATTTCCACTTCAATCTTGCATTTCCACAGTTATAAGAAGCCACTAATTATTTTTTTTTTGACATGTACTTTGCATATTAATGTGATTTTTCATATCCACAAACCACATCTGCGTGATTACTTTTCGGCAGTAAGGACAACAAAAAGAGAAGTACAAATTACATCGATGAAAATATGAAAATTTTGAAATAATACAACCTATATAATTAAGAGAAGAACTTACAAAAGCTAGATTTAAAAGCCAATACCACAAAATATTAGAAACGCCATTCCTAAGTTCTCAAGGCCTCTATATTATCTCAAGAGAGGAATCAATTTAACTTACCATGACAATTTCTCATAGCCCCGTTTTTGTTTTCTCTACTAATTGCACCGAAAAATAAACAGACTCAAAATTTATGTTCTTTCCTTCCGTATCATCAAACAGTCTCACACCACAAATTTAAAAATTAAATTAGGTATAGTCAAATCTTTATTAAAACGTTGCAACTCATCTTGTACAATTGTCCTTTGTTCCTCGTTACCTACAATAATTTTTTTTTTTTGAATAACATACTAGGACTAATCCTTCATAAGATCACCAACAGATCTAGTGAATCAACTCTAAGCACACTTTTAATTTCTTGAGTACAGTTGTAATAAACTATTGATCGATAAAGAAGACTTCAAAACAAAACTAAGATAATTAAAAAAAAATGGAGTCACGTGAAAGAGACACCATCTATGTTAGTCTTTCAATCCAATTTCAATGATGACTACCTCCAGTTGAAACAACACTTTTTAATATATATAAAATTAATAAAATAACACACAGTTAGACTCTAGTTCTAACAATAAAGTTCTTATAGTATCCCTATCGGAATTCCGTCATTCTTGTTTTCATTAGACTTATTGATATATATTTTTGGGTATATAGGTTAGTTTAGTTGTTGTTGATGATGTTCCTTCCATAGGTTTATTAGTTCTTAATACTTTTTTGCTATTTTCAGTTAAATTTGAAAACCATAGTTTTACTGATCCTATTAGTGTTCTTTCTATATATTCTGGTGCATCTGTTATATTTATATTATTATCTAATAATTGTTTTGTCATATATCCTATCCATAATTGTATTGTTTTTTCTGTATCTATTACACAGTCTAGGTCTAAAAAGTTATAATTTTTATTAATTATTTGTTTTGGTGTCCATTTGTCATATTCATTATATTTTTTAAACTTATTCTTATAATATATAGGTTTTCTTATTTCTGTTGTTTTAGGTATTATATTTTCATCTTCTTTTTTATCAAGAGTATTTATTTCTGTGTGGGTACTTTCTAAGTTTTCCTCATTAATTTCTTTTTGTTTTTCATTAATTTCTAAATTTTTTGTATTTGTTAATATTTCTGTATATGTTTCACTATCTTCGGAATCATAATTATCTGTCTCTGTCTCTTCGACATCTATATTATTTATTTCTAATTCTTTGTTTTTTATTTCCAATTTTTCCTTAAATTGATTTATCTCGTTTAGTAATTTTTGTTCTCTATCTTTTTCTTCTTTTTCTTTTTGCCTTTGTTCATACAGCTCTTTTAACATTTGTAATTCTTTTTCTAATTCAGCAATCCTATTATTTTTAGTTTCTTCTATTTTTCGTATTTCTTCCGTAGTTTGTTGTTTTATTTTTTCTATTTCTTTTTTCCTATCTATCTCTTCATTTTCTTTTTCTATTCTTACCATTGCTGTTAATTTATCTTCTAATTTTAATTCTTCTTTTTCTAACATTAGATATAAATGTTCACCTATTTTCTTATATCTTCTTCCTAGATTAGAAAATACTAAGCTAAGAAAGGTCAAAATTTACATAAATGCTCTACATAATTGCTAACTTATAATCTTATCGTAAGACTAAAAATCTGTACAATAAATGGTCCAAATATCTTGTCTTCCATTGATTGATGTTATCGTATCTGCTATATCTCCATTATTGCTCCTTATCTTATCTTTCCAGCTGGCATTTTGTCTTCTTAATTTTTATTCTAGATGTACTTCTGGAATAATATTATCTTCTCCATTACACCTTGAACATTGGTGATCTGGATATTTATGTCCAATTATTTTACAATATCTTGTCAGTAGTCCATCTGAAATAAATCCCTTTTTTATTGCTCTTGCGGTAGATTGTTTTTCTGGATTGAGTAGTGTCATTACCCATTGTCTGACGTCTTCCATATCTACTTGTCGTAGTTCTTTTGAATTTGAGTAAATCATTTGATGATCTCTCGAATAATAGCTCCATATTGGGTTTTCATTTGTATAATTATTTGCTAGTTCTTGAATAATCGTAGCTAGTCCAATAAGTCGTTTGTTTGCGTAGAAGTCCGGTATCTCAATTCTAGGTATCTCCGGTTGCTGTGTGATATCTTCTGGTATGATCATGTCTCTAGTTAGTCCTATCTTTACAACTTGTATAACTGGTTTTATTTCATCATATAGTATCTCTGCCGGTGCAGTATAACACTTTATATAAATAAATTTCCTTTCGTTATTCTTTTGTATGTGGTGAATATCTTGTATAATTCTTCCATAGCTATTAATTCTTCTCCGTCTTGGGTATATATGGTGTTTAGTAGTCCATAGTCAAAACAGGTTTTTACTAGGCTTGGGTTAGTTTTGGGTAGTGCAATTAGTTTGTTATATCCTTGTAATTTTTGGGTTATATAGTTGGTATTTGGTTCTTTGATGTTTGTAGCTCTGGGGTTATGGTTTAGAAAGGTTTGTACTCTGTATATATTTTCTATGTATTTCTGAGCGGTGTAGTTGTAAACTTTTTTATTTTGGTTTAGGCTATCTTGGTATGTGTTAACTTGTGGGGTATGAATAAGTGGTCTTTTTGTGTTTTTGGTGTAAATGGTTTCTCAAATATTTTATTCATATTCATATTCTGGTATCTTGGTCTATTAACTCCTTTGCTTGTACCTGCAGAAGTAGATTGATAAATGTTATAGGTTTTATGGAGTATCCCAACGTCTCCTTCTAGCTCTGGAACTTTAATGTCTTCCGATCGACATAGCTCTACACACTGCTGAGTTAGCTGATTTGTAGCTATAGACTTCAGTTTATCTTCATTAGTCTTTAGCTTTTCTATCTCATTACCCATACTGTCCACTTTCATTGAAAGCGTAGTTAGGGTGTTAAGTATTTTTTCTAGAGTATCTTTTTCTATTATTTCAGTTTGTGTAGCTTTGTCTTGATATGTAATCTGCAATAACATTTTTGTTAGTACTGATCACTTCAATTGTAAATGTGAAATTTAATATATTCAAAACTAGTCTCCGAATCTCTTTTGTTGTAACTGAATTTTGTATTTTCTTTGTTAACCACCAGCGTACCTGTGTATTATCTGTTCGTACAATAAATTTGTTATATACAATATATGGCTCAAATGCTAATAAACATTTATATAATGAACATAATTCTTTTCTATTTATTTCCCATTTTATTTCTGTCTCATTGAACGTACCTGAGTAGTATCTACAATGGTGTTCTATTTTTTCTGCTTCATATCGATATTTAAGTACTCCTCCGTAACTATATTCTTAGCTTTTTTAGGGTAGGTAGCTTTTTAGACCTATAGCCTTTTTGACTTTCTTAGTAATAGCTTTTGTTTTTCTTTATGTAAAGATGTAAAGATTGTTTCTTTCGTTCTATAAATAAAGAAAGCAGAAGGCATTGCAAAGGCAAGCCTTCATGCGTTGAAGCAAACATTCTCTCCGTTCTACAATAAATACTTTACTCAGTTAATTAAATAGAAATATTTCAATGGAAAAAGCTATGGAGGAACAAACTTCAGAAATACCAAAACTACCCGAACAGGTATATTTATTTATGATTATGAATAGCTAAATTCATAATTCCCAACAATCATGATGTGATAAAATAAATTCATATTAGTTACTTTATAGTAGAATCATTCGAAGAATAATATGTTAAGAAGTTTATTAACAAAGCGGAATCGGAGAAAGATCCCTAAGGACTATGCCATCCTAAAGGTGAAACCAATGAGGCAAGAAGTCGTGGCGGGGAGTAACCAGAGTAGAGGCGCTGTTTAAGGAAAAAATTATCCGAATTACCATGTTAATAGTGACGGAAGAACATATTATTTAAGAATAATCTAGTATATAGTAACCTAAGATGACAATATTTTGTTATGTACATGGTTGAAGGGAATATTTTGAAAAAAGCAATTTTATGAAAATGAATAATTATTTATCTGATGTGATGGTAGATAAATTTAAAATACTTATTTTGTATGCACTTAAAGCTATAAAAGTAGTAGATATAAGAAAAATCATATTAGAAAAAGCCTTTGGTAAATATTACATGACTAGAGTAAATTATATACCATATCTACCTAATTACTCTTACAAATACTTACCATGACAAATTACATAGAAAATTTAGAAAAAGATATGAAAAACATACAGTTACTAGAAAAATAGATAAAAATAAATATAGACAAATACATGGAAAATAAAGATATAAAAGACATAGAATTTCTTAATAAAAATATGCAAGAACTACTAAGGCTAAAACAAACAACTACAAAATATTATAATAAAACCAATTTTAAAAGATAGATCATTTAGATTATCTTAAAGTTTTAATCTTATATATACTTAAAGATATAGAAATTATAGATATTAAGAAAATAATATTAGAAAACGTAATAGACTACGAAATTGAAACTATGAAATGGCTAGAACAGTTATACGAAGAAATTTACCCAGAAGGATATTATACAGATTAAGAGATGTTAGAATATATTAGAAAAACTAGAGAAAATCAAGAAAATCTAAATAATGAAATTAATTATAGAAACCGAATTAGAAAAATAATGGAAAACCTAAAAGAAAAATTAATATGGATAGAAAAAACCTTAGAAAACTTAGAAAAAAGTACATGTGATAGTTTATATAATTTAAAAAACTCACTACGAGAAGAACAACACAAAATAATAAATAACATTGAAAATCTAGAATTAGATATATATTACAGTACAGATAGGATAAATTATTATACAGAAATTTGTAACTCTGCAATTACTACAGGATAAAATAATAAACAAATTAATGAATATATCTTACGAAAAAAGTAAATCATTAAAAGATATTGAAACAAAATTTAAGGAATATCCACGCACAAATAAAAATAGATTCACTAGAAACCTAATAAATCTATTTGAACTATTAAATATCCGCACCCCCTACAATTGGTATCAGAGCCCAGTAATTCAAAAAATACGAAAGTGAGATATATGTTAGAGTTATTAGAATTGTTAGAATTAATAGAATTTATGTTAGAATTATTAGATTTACCTAATTATTAAATTAATTATGCGAAGACCATTTAAAAATAGAGAAACTTTTAGAAAAATTAAAGAATCTTTAATTAGTAATTATTCAGAATATATAAGTCTAAATAAAATAAAAAAAAACCCACAAAGATTAACCTACTTAATTACATTAATATCTAGTATTGAATCAAAATTAATAATCCATTTAAAATCCAAAAGAATGAAATACATACCACCTAATTATGATAAAATAAGATTTAAATATCCACTAAGATATTATAAATATAATTTAAAATGAATAAAGTACAACAATACAAAGAATTAAAACAAATTATTTCTGAAAAACGTAAAGAATTAAAACTAAGAATAAAAAGACTACATTATAATATATTTGCCGGAGTTAGTAAAAACTCATAGATACATAAAAAGATGAAATATCAAAATTAGAATCACAAATAGATAGTTTAGAATATATATATCAACATGAACTATTCACAATAAAATGAACAAAAAAGAATTTATAATAGATGAAAAAATATATGAAAATCACGAAGGATTTTTAATATCTTATTTGGTATGGGATAATTATATGTTATAGTTTTTGCATTTAAATTTCTATAGTCAATAACAAATCATACTTTTTCCTCTTTTTTGTTCACTATGTTTATTTACTATAAATGCTGGACTATTATGTTTACTATTACTTTTTTGTATATATTGTTTTTCTAATAATTCTTCTATATGCATTTTAAATTCTTTTAAATCGTCAAAATTATATGTTAATGGTTTTTGGGTTATTATGCTATTTTTATCTATGAATTCAATTTTTATAGTAGTTTTATGTTTTTCCCATCCTTTTAATGGATCTTCACTATATAATTGTTCTAATTTTTTCTGAATTATTTCTATTTTATTTATTGAAAATATAGTTATTTCTGTTTTATTTATCGAAAATACTACTAGTTCTATTGTATCTTCAGTATTTTTTATATTTTCTAACTTTTGTGTAATTTTTTCACTTCCTTTTATCCAATCAGTTTTCTTTCTTATTTTATTATTAAGTCTTTTTGCTCTTACTTTCTGCTTACATGGTGTTGTAAACCACCAGTTTGTTTTGGTTATTATATGTGGGTATAATTTATTTAAGAATGACATTCCTAAAAGTATATCTTTTGATGTTAATTCATAATTATAAATTTCTTCTATTGTTAATATCTTATCCCATACTTGTATTTTTACATTCCTAGCTTTATAAGTAATTAAGCTTCCTTCATTATTAAATCATTTAACTATTATTGGTGTTTTTAATTTATCCCATTTACTTTCTGGTAAGCAATTATATCTACATAAATTAGCTTCTGCTCCTGTATCTATCATAGGCGTATAATATCTACTGTAATATCCTTCTACTACTATCTTCATTAATACATATATCTTCATTTCATGTTAAGGCTCTTTTTAAGAATAACTTTTCTTTGTTATATGTTAAGGTTAATTGTGTATGTTCTATATTGTATGGTTTTACTTGTTCTAACCATTTTATTCCTAATATTATATCTGCTTTTTGCATTTCTTCCTTTACTTCGAATTCTATTTTTATTTTTCTAACTCCTATTATTATTTCTTTTTCTGCTATATTTTTATTATTTATTAAACTTCTTGGTAGATCTGGGCACATATCATTATCAGTCTTTATTTCTTCATTTTTTACTAGATATTTTGCTATATAATTTTCTTCTTGTCCTGTATTCAAAAGTATTAGATATTCTTTTTCATTTATTTTTCCTGTTATGTAATATTGGTTTAAATTACTTATTGAGTTTGTTTCATAACTTGTTCTTTTTGATGAGCTTGATGATTCTGGCTTTTCATTAGCTATTCTTTTCGTTGTACTTATTCTATCATTTACTATTTCTAAATTTTCTTCTGTATCTATGTCTCTATAGGTATAATCATTATAATCTATTGTTTTTACTATTTGTTCGAATGGGCTTTCTATTTGTATTTTGTTAATCTTATTTTTTCCTGTTATTTTATGTTTTGTTGTTAATACATATAGATTTTTGCATCTTGCTGTAAATATTTTACTTTCTGGGGTTAATTCTATTCCTGATATTTTCCAATATAATACGAGTGATTTATCTATATTTCTATCTGTTACTGCTACTAAATAATTTGCACTTATTATAAATTAAAATTTTTGGTATATTAGATTTCCTTTTACGGCAGTTATTATACTTTTTTCTATAGGTTTTATAATTCTATCATCTGCTAAATATAATTCTATTGGTGTATCTATTCCTTCTCTAAAACATGCTTTTATTAATATCTCTGTACCTCCAAGGTGTACATATTTTATTGGATCTCCTTTACTTTTTATATCATTTATTTCTGTATTAATTATTCTTTTTGTTACTAGTGGTATACTAGCTTTGCCTTTTGCATATCTGCAATCTATTACATGTTCTTTTTGGCATACTACATAATATTCATCCTTTTTCCTAGTAAAAATATTTTTTATTATTGGTATTTTAAATATTTTCTCTACACTTAAATCTAATTCTTTTCCTTTTATTTCATCAAATATGTTACTATCAAATATTATTTTTTGTTCCGTTCCTTCATCATTTAAATATTCTTCCTTTGTTATTATTTTTCTATCTTCTTCAGTCATTTGATTCATCTATTTCACTATCTATTTCATTATCTGTTTCATTTTCTGAAATTTCATATATACTATCCTCACTTTCTAATTCATAATCTATATAATCTATCTGCATATATTCTGTATTATCTATTTTTATTTCTGATATTTGTTTATTCTTTGGATTTTTGGGTAATTTACAATCTCTAGCTAAATGTCCTAACTTTCCACAATTATAACAAGTACATTCTTTTATAGATTTCTTCTTTTTATATGGTCTTTTGTATTTATAATTTTTTACATAATATCTTTTTCTTGGTTTCTTATATTTATATTTTGATTTTTTATATTTTTTACATTTCTTATGTCGTTTTCTTTTCTTATAATATCTTTCTTCACATCCAAATTGGGGTGCTATTTTATTTTTGCAACATGCTAAATTTCTTATTAATGTTTTTTCCATTTTTAATTCTTCTCTATATTTTTCACATAAGTTTCTATACCATTGTTGTAAAAATTTTATTCTTGCTCCTAACGTATCTACTATTTTTGCTTCTTCCCAACTTTTTATTATTTTTGAACTAAATGGCTCGGGTAATTTATTAAAATATAATTTTCTTATCTCTTTACTTTCTTCTATATTAAATGCGCAAGTATATTCATCTATATAACACATATTACATATTGCTAATTTTAACATTAAATTTCTATTTATATCTCTTTCTTCATCTTGTTCTTCTTCCATTGTTGTCGTACTACCAAATTCATCTTTTATAGCTGTTTCATATTTTTTTAATAATTCTATAGGGGTTAGTTTAGTTGTTGTTGATGATGTTCCTAAGTACTCCTCCGTAACTATATTCACTAGCATCTGCTTCTACTATATATATAAATTTTTTATTTTCATCTGGAAATTGTAATTTTGGTAATTCTTTACAAAGTAATTTTATTTTTTGAACTTGTTTTTTATCTTCTTCATTATAGTTATATTCTACATCCTTTTTTAATTTTTTCTGTAGTGGTTTTAAAGTTTCTGCTAATTTTGGAATATATTCTCTTACTTGGTTTACTAGTCCTAAAAATGATTGTAATTTCTTTTTTGTATCTAATTCTTCTTTCGAATTTATTATTTTTTGTACTATATGTTGTTGCATTTTTACTCCACTTTTATCTATTTGTATTCCTAAAAATTCTATCTGATTTTTCATAATTTCAGCTTTCTTTTCGCTTAGACTTATTCCTGATTTTTCTATTATATCTGTAAACTGTTCTAATAATTTTAAATGTTCTTCTTTAGTTTTTGTATATAATAATATATCATCTATGTATACTATACAATTAGATAATTGTAACAAATAATTATCCATAAAATGTTGATATCTACCTGGTGCATTTTTATATCCAAATGGTAATACGTTCCATTCATAAAATCCTTGTGGTACCGTAAATGCGGTTAATTCTTTAGATTCTTCTTCTAGCTTTAGGTGGTAAAATCCTGATTTACAATCGAATTTGCTAAAATAATTATATCCTTGTATTTGTCTTATTTTTAATATCTTATTTGGTATTGGATAATTATATGTTATAGTTTTTGCATTTAAATTTCTATAGTGAATAGTGAGACCGGAACGTCGAGTTTCATGAATTTCCATCCTCGTGCATCTGTAAGACACCACTCAATAATTCATAATTTATAAATGTTAAAATAATTTAACTCAATTACAGTTTGAGAAGTTTAAAAATCAATACATTTTTGAATGACAATCTTGTATTGGGATCAATATCAATCACCCAAACATCATACTTCTAATATAAAACTCTAATACTAAATGAATAGAAAATTACCTCTAGAGAGATTGACTTATAGTAGATGTTTTGTATTACAATGGTTTCAATACGATGATATCATTTATATAGAAGTATTATTAAACCTAAATACAAAAATTCGATGATTTTTTTTTTCAAAAAAAAGTAGTGCAATTTTGGTGTTATTCATAGGAAAAAAGGACTTTTACAATTTTGGCTAGCCTATTTTAGTTAGGAAGATTTTTTCCAAATTTTAATTGGATGATGTAAAATATATTCATGTTTTTGCGGGAATGGTTTTTATATTTTTGGTTACATTTAATATTTAATATCATTAAAATAATAAAAAATAGTGAAAGCACGATTTTGTCTAAAGCAGAGAGTTTTAATAAAGGACAAAAAATTTAAAAATATTTCTAAGGCCTTCACACTTTTAATAAATTAGAGATAGAGATATATAAGCCATGCCAACTAATATATAAGCTCAAAATGTGTCGAAAAATGATATGGCAAATTGTTAGTTTTTAGGGGTATAAATGGTCTTTTTTATCGACGAGGATATATTTCGTCAATTCACATACAGAGGATATAATTGATGTATTTTTAATAGTTGAGGGGAAAATTTGATTCTTTCCCCTAAAAAAGGTTGACAGTTAATCTAAAATAACTTAACTACCAAAAACCTTTAAATGTTAAACATAAAAAATTCATATATTGATCCTATAAACAATCAATGGTGGATACTAGATCAATTATTTGATGGATACTAATCTTGGTCATATTTATACATCTAAGTGTCAATATTTATACTTATTTTACGAGCTAAAACTTGATAATTGTCATAATTATGAGCAAATAGACGTGAGTAGTGTTGCAAGACTTAATCATGATAAAATCGTACATGCATTGATGCATTAACATGGAGCGATTTGATCATGGTAGCTTTTGGACATGCATGTTGACCACGAAGACACCGGAAAAGGTTCGAAAATCATGAAACTAAACAATGAAGCAAGAAAATATACAGGAGATGAAAAAGGGAGAAAATGATAGAGCTCCATACCACAGACCTTAGGCTCCGCGTTACTCTCCATGGGATGTTGGTGAATTAAAATCAAGTGGAAAATTCCTGTGAAGGTCCACGATAGCCCAATTCTGCGGACCTTAGTGTCCGCGCCACGGAGGCTGGTAAACTTTAGATGGCAATTTCCAATGAAGGTCTACGATAGCTCCGTTCCACGTACCTTAGTGTCCGCGATAAGCTCCATGGCACGGAGCTGAGTAATTTTCATGTTATGCAAGCCAAGTATAAAAGGGACACTTAGGCATAATTGTAAATATCTTGGCATACGTCTAGCAAAGGCAAAAACAATCACAGGGGTTTTATCAGGGTAGTTTCATTTTTCATCTTTGAACATTGACTTTGGTATGATTAGTTTTATTTCTTTGATGTTACTTTCGAACATGAGTGGCTAAACACCTTTTTCTGGGGTTGAGGCCGATAAAATGACTATATTTTGATATTCTTAGAGTGGTTAATGTTGATTTATCGCATGTTTTGTTCTTATTCTCTTGTTTTTTATATTTTAATGAATGACCACCATTAGAATACATCTATAATCCTTTTGTGAACCCGAAAGGAGAATCATTGGGATAGACTAAAAAGTTTAAGGAGCAAGTTCGTATTCTTATGCATAACGAAGGATGTGAAGTAGTAGCTAGGATAGAAATATACCATGAAGCCTTGTTTGGTTCAATTGCAAGAACATAACTTAGAGCATATGAATGGATTATTGCATCCCCGCATTATTGCATCCCCGCTCGACGATATAGTTGCAATGTCCTTTTAGGTAGAAAATTAGAAGCTCGAAAGGCCATGATCATAATCTGAATCCTGCGAATTAATAACCTAATAATCCGCACGACCGCGATAAAGATAGGGATTTATAGGATTTCTAAGAGTGCCTCAATCCTGGAATTCTCTCTCATATTATTTACAACCTAGATTACATTGCGATTATCACACTTTTTTATTTAATTAGTTGTTAAATTATTTAACCCATTTTGATACTCTGAAACACTTGAATACATTATTGTCAAAACTGAAGTTAAGTAAATTACTAATCAAGTAGTCCTTATGGGTATGATATCTGATTCTTTGAGTCACTATATTACTTGTACGATCACGTGTACTTGCGTGTGAGATAGGTCATAATAAGTTTTTGGCATCGTTATTGGGGACCCATATAGTTAGAAATTTTCTAAATTTTTTGCTTTTGATGATAAATTTAAGTGTTAACAACTTGATCTTAGCAGCTAAATTTTGCAGGTTAAGTGACGTATTGGACTGGCACGAGCAAAAAATTGGTTGGGCCTTATTTGAAACCAGAAAGGATATTTCATCAAAGTCAAAGAGCAGTAACACTTCAATATTTAATTTGCAAATTCAAATGGGAGATCAGGTGAATCCTAATTCTGTTGTTCCAGTTGCTCCATCTCCGGTGGCTCCTATAGCTCCTACAAATAGAAAGCAAAATTTAGACTTATTCGTGAAGTGGAAATCCCACTTACGAATATTGCGACTAATAATATCTATAATCCAGATGTGGGTGGTCGGTTTGAATTGAAGCAAAATATACTACAACTCTTGCACACGCTTAGGAAGTTCATATGTTTATCTCATGAGGACCCACATCATTATATACAGAACTTTATTGAGATAAGTAATACCTATATTTCTACTTGGGTATCTACTAATTATGTCAGACTGAATCTCTTCCCCTTTTCTCTGTTGGGGAAAGCAAAGAGGTGGTTGAACTACCAAACTCCATCACTTTCTGGGATGATCTAGCTTGGAAGTTCCTTATTTGATTCTTTCCATCTAGGAAGGCAATATGTTTGAGATATGATATTCTATTTTAGGTAGAAATATGGAGAGAATCCTAACCACGCATGGGAAAGATTTAAGGCTATGCTCAAAATTTGCCCTCATCATTATCAAACTAATGATGTATCAGTACATACTTTCATTGAGGGTCTTGAGCCAAACACCAAGATTATCTTGGATTCATCAGCAGGTGGGTATGCTCTAGAGAAGACATATGATGAGTTATACACACTGCTAAATTAGATTTCACAGATGAATCCTTAGTGGCATGCTGACAAAAGAAGTGCTCCAAAGAAGGTTGCAGGTGTGCTGGAGGTTGATCAATTTATGAATATATCTACATAGATTGCTGCATTACAGAATTAGATAACTACACAGTTTACCAATATGAATATGAGGTCATGCAGTCCACACTAACATCAACAAATATAGTCCATCAGGATCAGACTTGGTTTAGGGTTTGGGGAAATAATGATCATACAGATGATGCTTGTGCAGCTAATCCAGAGTCTGTTAATTAAGTGGGAATGCTAATAGACAAGAACATAAAAACTTTGGTAATACTTACACTCCTAACTAGAGTCATCATCCCAATTTCTCATGGGTGAAAATCAAACATAGAATGTGAATCAATACCGTGGGCTAGTAAACCAAAATCAACAACAACATGCTCCCAGGAATCAATCCATAACTTAAACAAGTACTATTGAAGAGATACTGATGAAGATTACGGCTACTTAGGCACAGTTAGTAGTAGGTGTGAAGAACCAACAGATGATTACAAAGAACTTGAATGTTCAAATGGGTCAGATTGTAGGAGCACAAAATACTAGACCTCAGAGATGTCTACCCAATGATACTAATCCAAATCAAAAACAGGTGAGTGCAGTCACTACTCAGAGTGGGATGCTACTGAAGGAGTTAGAATCGAAGTAGGTGAATTACAAGGCTAATGATGATGAAAAAGCAAAGGATCAAAAACTTATTGTGGAAGATAAAGCTGGAAGCAAGAAAAGTAAAGTGGAAAGTGTGAATCTATTTCTTGCTTTCCCATAAAGGCTGAGGAAACACCAAGAGAAAATTTTTTATAAGAAATTCATTGATGTGTTGAAATAGGTTCATATTAACCTACCTCTAATTGACATTTTGCAGAGTGTTCCAAAGTATTATAAGTACATAAAAGACATAATGGACAACAAGAGTCGCTTGACTGAATATGTTATTATGGAACTTACAGAGGAGTGCACATCATGAATCCAAAATAGGTTACCCATAAAGCTGAAAGATTCAGAGATCTCCACCATTCAAATTACAATCAGGAAATCAATAAGAGCTCGGGGTCTATATGATCTTGGGGAAAGCATAAATATTATTCTCATATCCTTATTTAAAAAAATGGGGCTAGACAGCCCGAGACCCACCACAACTTTTTGTAGTTAGCTGACCGTTCCCTTGTAAGACTAGATAGAATTGTTGAAAATATATTGGTGCAAGTAGGGTCACTCATATTCCCTATGGAGTTTATTATTATTGATTTTTATGATGATCTAGAAGACCTATTTATTTTAAGACGTCACTTTTTTAAAAACTAAGTGTTCATTGATTGATGTAACTGCAGGATAGTGGACCATGTGTACTCATGAAAAGATCAAGGTATTTGACATATATAAGGGATTGAAATTGCCTGCAATATATGCAGACCTGTTCGTTATCATAGTCTTGGATCTCAAGTTTGACTTTTAACTTATTACGTCCAAGGATCTCTTGGAGAGAACATTGGTGGGATATGAATTTTTTGGTGATTTTGAAGTAGTTTAAATGGTTTAGAGTTTGGATATGGCAAGAATTGTCACTAGAAAGACCAAATTTGAGCTTTTAAATAGACTTATTAGCTTCTCTCCCAAGGCATTTATTCAGGAAGCACCAAAACTAGAACTCAAGGCTCTACCTTCTCATCTAAAATATGCTTTTCTTGATGATGATGATACATTGCCTGTGATTTGTCTATATGTTTATTTGATGTGTAGGTGAAAGAGGCACTGATAGTATTGAAGAGAAGAAAAAAGGAAATCAGACGACAAATATTGGATATTTAAGAAATCAATCTTGCCTTGTGTATGTATAAAATATTTATGGAGGAGAGATATAAAGAAAGTGTGCAATATCACCGAATATTGAATCCTCTGATGAAAGAAGTAGTCAGAAAATAAGTTATTAAGTGCTTTTATGCTGGGATAGTTTATCCTATCCCAGATAGTAAATGGGTTAACCCTGTGCAGTGTGTTCCTAAGAAAGAAAGGATACCTATTTTGACTAATGGGAATAATGATTTGAATCCAACTCGTACAATATAGCTTACAAGAAGTTAAATGATACCACTCGAAAGGATCACTATCCCATTTCTTTTATTGATCAAATGCTGGATAGAAATATTATTGCCTTCTGGATGGGTATTCAAGCTATAATAAGATAGCCATAGTGCCAGAAGATCAGGAGAAAACAATCTTCACCTGTCTCTATGGCACCTATACATTCAGACGTATGGCTTTTGGTCTATACAATATACCAACAACTTTCTAGAGATGCATGGTGACCATATTTTATGATATGATGGAGGATTTTGTCAAGGTATTTATTGAATATTTTTCTATTTTTGGTAATTTATATGGTGTGTGCTTGCGGAACTTAAATAGGGTCTTAGCTCGATGTGAAGAAACTAACCTCATATTACATTGGGAGAAATACCCCATTTTGGTCATGAAAGGTATCATCGTTTCTCAAAAGGTGTCACATAGAGTTCTTGATATGGACAGATCCAAAGTAAAGGTCATTGAGAAATTACCATATCCAGTGTTAGTGAAAGGTGTAAGAAGCTTCCTCGAACATGCTTGGTTTTATGGATGTTTTATCAAAGACTTCTCGAAAATATCAAGTCTCATATGTAAGTTACTAGATAAAGAGGTAAAGTATGACTTTGGTAAGGAGTGTCAAAAAACATTTGAGAATTTGAAAAGAAGAATAAAAGAATCACCCATTTTGATTGCTCCTGAGTGGGCATTGTCGTTTCAGTGACATGCTGTTGGACCAGTATTGGGGTAGTGAAAATATAAGGTATTTTACTATATATACTATGCAAGCAAAACTTTAGAAGTGATCTAGGTCAATTATACAGTCATAGAGAAAGAGATGCTAGTACTCATCTATGCATTTGATAAGTTTAAATCATACTTGGTGGGCACGAAGGTAATTGTTCATACGGATTATGCTGCTATTCGGTATAAGTTCACCAAGAAATATGTGAAGCCAAGTTTAATAAGGTGGATTCTTCTTCTCTAAGAATTTGATTTGGAGGTTTACAATAAAAAGAAAGTTGAAAATCTAGTGGCTGAATACTTATCGAGGCTTGAGAGTCATGCTTATGTTGTTGATGATACATTATGTATTCAGGAGGAGTATCCGAATGAGCAGTTGATGGCATACTAGAATTAGCAGAGGTTTTAAGGTATGCTGATATAGTAAATTTGCTGGTTAGTGGTATGTATCCTTCAGATGCCACAAATCAATAGAAAAAGAAGTTGTTCCATAATTCCTGCTCATATATGTGGGATGAGCCTTATTTGTTTAAATAAGATACTGATAGAATTGTAAGAAGATGTATTTCAGAAGATTAATCCAAATAGGTGTTGGAACGTTGTCATTTATCACCTTATGAAGGTCATCATGGAGGTGAACGGATGGTAAAAAGGTATTATATTATGGTTTCCTTTGGCCTACATTGTCCAGAGATATTATAGCTTATGTGATAGAATGCGATCAGTGCCATAGAATGGGCACTGTCTCGAGGCGCCATGAAATGCCCCTGAATAATATTCTTTAAGTTGAGACTTTTGATGTGTGAGGGATTGATTTTGTGGCCCCGTTTCCACCATCAAATAGTAACCTGTATATTTTGGTAGTTGTAGATTATGTGTTCAAGTGGGTAGAGATTGTAGTACTCCCCACTAATGATTCTAGGGTGGTGATGAAATTTGTAAAGAAAAAAAACATATTTTCTCGCTTTGGCATAGCCAGAGCAATCATTAGTGATGGAGGGATGAATTTTGTGAATCATTGGTTCAAGAACTTGTTAGAAAAGTATGGAGTCAGAAAAAAGACGACCACTACGTATTATCCACAGATGAGTGGCCAAGTGGAAGTATCTAACATAGAAATAAAGCAAATTTTGTAGAAGACAGTTAATGGTCTGTGTAAGGCATAGTCAGTTAAGCTGGATAATGTATTATGGGCATATAGGATAGCTTATAAAATGCCTATTGGGACCTCTTCATATTGCTTGGTGTATGGAAAAGCGTGCCACTTGTCCATGGAGCTTAAGCACCAGGCTTATTAGGTAGTAAAGAAATTAAATCTTGATCTGAAGATGTCAGGAGAGTAGTGGATGCTACAATTGAGTGAACTCGATGATATTTGCTAATATGCATATGAAAAGGCAAAAATTGTATAAAGAAAAAACAAAAAGATGACATGATAACAAAATTATAACTAAAGTCTTTGATCCTAGACAACAAGTGTTATTTAATTCTAGGATGAGACTATTTCCAGGTAAATTAAGGTCCAAGTGGTTTGGACCCTTTGAAGTTGTGAAAATGACTCCTCACGGGACTGTTGAAATTTGGCGTGAGGAAAAAAGCACTACATTCTTGGTAAATAGGTAAAGAGTTAAGCATTATTGGGCGAATCATATGGACAGGCACAAGAAGTCTATTACATTTGAAGAAGAATGAAGCTGAGCTTGGTCGTGCCACGACATTAAATAAGGAGTTGCGTGGGAGGTAACCTATGATTGTAATTTAACAGCTTAGTTTATTTCTTTTTTAATTGAGAAAAATAAGAGAAATGATATAAAAAAATTACAAAAAGATATATCAAGCCACAACCAAAACTAAGATGCTAGGTGTGAGGCAACTGACTTTTTCTTATGTGATCTTATTATTTTTATTGAGATTGCAGGAATGAGGAACTTCATGGCATAAGAAAGAATTAAAAGTGAGTAAAATTTTGCATTTTGGGGGCTATCAGTTACGTAAAATGTGCGATAATTTGATGAAAAATGAAGGCAAGAAAAAAGGAGGACAAAATTACCCCAAAGGCACAAAATAGTGGCACTGCACGATGGCTCCATGCCACGGACCTTACCCTCCATGATAAGGTCCGTGTCACGCTAAAGGAAAATTTTGCGGAGGCCAAAAATAGTAAGCCTCTGCGATATATTCATTTCATGAAGCCTATCACGGAGACTAAGATCTGTAACACGGAGGGGGTGCTTTTTTGGGTTTTTTCATATTAAAAGTCGGGTTTTGACTGAATTAAACCCATATAACGCGAACCCCTTTTTTAAACACCTCTGAATTTCCTTAAATCACCACATC
The DNA here is from genome assembly GCF_002878395.1 of Capsicum annuum. Taxonomy (NCBI): domain Eukaryota; kingdom Viridiplantae; phylum Streptophyta; class Magnoliopsida; order Solanales; family Solanaceae; genus Capsicum; species Capsicum annuum. The sequence goes on along the minus strand of NC_061122.1, from coordinate 153,536,344 downwards.
ATCTCCCAAATCTCTTAACCTAACATGCCACCTTCCCTAATTTCTCCAAATTCTCCAAGCGTGTTATGACTTAAGAACCAAAATAAAGAACTCCTCTTCTCTTTAAAATCTCGACACATGTAAGTATATCTTTATTTTTCTCTCTTATCCCCAAATACGTAGGTTAGATTCTCACCATGAATTATTTTTTTATGCATAGTGATGTGGTATGTATACATTAAGTTATAGGTTAATGGTTAACCACTACAATGTTCAATTTTATGTGCTTACCTCATTCCACATCTTTTGAATTGTAACCATGATATGTGTGTGGAAATTTAATTTAAACTGCTGCTTGGTGAGTTTGATGGATCATGTTACAGTGAATGGTTTTGTTTTATATGTTAGAACTGAAATAAAACATAAGGGTCATTTGGGAGTTCGGTGATGTTCTACAAAAACTTTCATCTGGTGTGAATTTAAAAAGGGAAGTCTGAGTACCTTGTATTCACATTTTACGCATATTTACTCATAGTTAAGGGTGGGGTGGCCCCCAAATCATCACACACATGGTGTTCACTAATCTAGTCGTATACCAATTGGCATATGGTGGTTAGTTTACTTTTTTACATATGAGCATAGAGTGATAGTTGCACCTATGAATAATATAACTTGAACTTATTAAGTTTGAGATAAGGGTTACATTGTAGCTATGGTGTTCTCATATTGATATAAAGTGTTTCATTGATGAGTATTTGAGTGTGATGTCTTAGTGCACAAATATAAGTCACGGCAGTTTGTGATGAATCATAAATGGTCGTAATTGTGCAAATGTGTTTCACACTTCTAGTAGCATAAGTATTTGAATAAGAAAAGAGTTTTGATTAACTGAGTCTATGATGAATACGATGTAAGATACTAATTCATACTCAGGGTTGAATATCTTATACCTGTAAGTATTACACTTGTGCTTTACCTGAAATTCTAATGTTACCATGTTGATGAGCTAAAGTAAAAGAAAATACTGATTTGATAATGTTGTGAGGCTAAATCCCGTGGAAGTAAGTGTGGTGTAAGTTTGAAATCTGATTAAACAACATCCAAGTGATATTAAATGTGTGCTCTGGTACTGTGAAAGTGAAGTGATAATGTTAAATAGGGGAAGTCTGAGTACCCAGTTTATGAATCTACGCACCTATGTTAACAACTAAGTGTGGAGTGGTTTTTATATCCTTCCACACTTAGTGTTTTCTAGTTAAAAAAGGATGCACTTGCTAATTTTTTGTTACATGTTTTGACTTACATGAACTTTAGACAATAGAAAACAAAAGGGGAAAGTTATGGCTGGCCCATCTAAACCATCTAAGAAAAGAAACAGGCTAACTGGACGGGTAGCGAGAGTTCCCACAGTCCCCCATGGGCAGCCACGATATATAGAATTAGATTGGTAGAGGAGGCTGAAAATAAATGGTATTCAGAGTAAAACAAGATCAAATATACCCTTGATGAGTTCATAAATTGGGTTAGCTTAATGAGAGAGTACCCTAGTGTGGTACAGAGGTTAGATAAATTGTATATAAATTTCCTATTTGAGCAAATGGAGTGCACCTTGCATTTCATCTGAGAGTTTTATGCTAACTAGGACCTCAGACCCTCGATTCTAAAGTAAAGATTTGTGGAAAGGTGGTGACCTTCTCGGCCCATGATTTGAATTATATTTTGGGCACTTCTAAGATAGATGTAGTTCCACTAAGGCAACTAAATACACCCCACCCTACATCGACATTTGACATCTATTGTGCTGCAATAGATCAATAAATAGGTGGGTTTGTCACAAAGAGAGAAACCTTCACCTGACATTACCGCATTCTCAGATAAATAGGGAGGCACACATATAGTTGAATATTATTTATCATTGCCTCTTTTCGGGAAAACACATGATAAATGTTACCCGTGACAAGGTTTTCCTGGTTTATGATTTGATGCGGGATGATATTGATATCAATATGGGTGCTGTTATCCTATCGTACTGAAGAAGATGCTCTACCATTAGGGGCGTAGATATGGATTCGGTGGGTTGTTGAACAGGTTTCTAAGAGGTCAAAAGATTTAGAAGGAGGCAATAATTTATAGGCCATTATCGTACACACACCCCATAGATGTGACTAGGACAAAGAGATTGGATATGGCTCATAGACCGGTGCTTACTTTTATCGAGCATCATGCTTGGGATAATAAGACCACAACCTTTATGTATGAGCTATAGATGCTATAACTGAGAGTAGGTAAGAGACTAGCCACGAGAGAGGAGATTCATGCAGTAGAGCTGGACTACCCCCTCGATTATTATGCTCGGACAATGCTTTGAATAGGCTCAGATTTTGTAGAGGTTATTTATGATAATGTTTCCACCAATGAGGAGAGGCAGATAAGAGAGTAGGATATCGGTCAAAGGAAGAGGAGGAAGTGGACCCAGATTTAGGAGCAGAGGCATATGGTCCAGATGTCGATGATGACATGAACGATGCTTGATCAGAGAGTGTTACACTACCTCACTACTTTATTTTTTCTACAAGCATTGAGGACAATACTTTATTTTAAGTGTTACGTGGTCTTTCTCATTATTTGTACCATTTATTTGCTACTTTTATCTTTTTGTTATTCATGGATATTTATATTTGGATATTATTATTGCTATTGATGTGGGCTTTGGTTGACATTCTAACTATTCATCCTGTATGTAACGCCTAGGATTTTTGGTCTTTGAAATTTTATCCTTACTATTCTAACTAAAACTCACCTGATGAGTTGTGATGTGTCTTTACGCGTCATAAGACCTAGTCGTAATGAGAGTAGAATGATTTACCTTAGTTACTACCTTGATAACGACTATACTTAACGAGTTGTATAGACTCTTAATGGGTCGTAAGAAAGGTATTTCATAGTGTGTCTAGTATAGTGCCCCTATTGAAACTATTGAGACTACGACCTAACCCTACGAGTCGTAGTATCTTATTATGAGACATTGGGTGCCAGTCGTAAGGTTCACAGTAAAGAGCCCAAGGGAGTTCTTTTTTGGCTATAACTAGATAGTCTAAGATATAGGGTGACCTTACAAGTCGTAAGGTCACCCATAATGATCGACGGGTTATTTTTCAAACTTTTAATGATGGTATTTAAGGCATTTTTGTCCTTTACCACTGACAACCCAAGACTTATAATCTTACTTGAGACCATATTCTCAACCATAACTTAACATATTTACACTGTCAAGATATTTCAAATTCTCTCAAACAACCATACTTAGGGTTTCTAAGAAGTAGGTCATCCAAGGTCTTAAGGGTTGAATTCCTTTCGTGAAACTTGTTATTTCAGGCATGTTACTCTTCCCTCCTTGTTAATTTGTTAAAGTCATATGTTTTAAAGTAATATTCATGAGATATTGATGATTAGTTTGAACCAAGGATTGAGGGTTTTGAATATTTATGGATTGAACAATGTTTCTCATGGTTTACATGTGATCAATCATGCTTTAATTATGGTTTTGAATTTATGGGCGCGTAGGTATGGTGAATGAATAAGGGAGTTGTGATTTTCCCAAACTTGTGACTTTTGAAGTGGTTATAACCCTAACCCTATATCGTGAAATTGGTTTTCAATTATGAGAAATGTGGGAATTTGTAAAATTAAACGAAGGGGGTTGGGAATTACCCTAAGTGATGTAATTATTTTGGCATGTTGTTACCTTGCAAGTATAGTTGGTTTGGCGAAACCAACAATGTATTCCTCAATGTTAAACATGGTTCAATGAATGAGAATGTGTGATGAATGTTTTTAATTGGTCTTTAATGGGAGTTGTGTAGCTGAGTTGTGAAAGTGAAGGTCCGAGTGACCTATACCAAAACCTACATTTATCAACGCAGGGGTCAAAACGACAAGGGAGGTTCGAGTTACTCTAATTATTATTACATAATTAAGGAGTTTCGAGTCTCCTGCACATCATTACATGATCGGGTGCTTAAGTCACCTTACTATATGATTGGGAGGTTCGAGTCCCCCATTCATATATATGAGATTGTGTAGCTGAGTTGTGAAAGTAAAGGTCTGAGTGACCTATACCAAAAACTACATTTATCAACGCAGGGGTCAAAGTGACAAGGGAGGTTCAATTTACTCTTATTATTATTACATGATTAGGGAGGTTCGAGTCTCCCGTACATCATTACATGATCGGGTGCTTAAGTCACCTTACTATATGATTGGGAGGTTCGAGTCCCCAGTGTATATATATGAGATTATTCTCTAGTTCGTGTGGCTACACACACTGAAGCCTGACCAGGGGGTAAGATCTGGGCCCACATAGCCCGTGGGTACATGTTATGATGGTTGAGCTACACAATCCAAGATAAAGTTTTAAGTGCATGTTAATCCTTGTTCCCTGCCTCGATATGTCATATACATATATGTATATGCATTTGATTATGTGCATTGATTTTGAATGATTTTGAACTGTTGACCATGACTTTTTTCACGCCCTGATTCACGAATCATGATGGCACCTACTAAACCTACTACTAGGTAAGATAACACCATAACACGAAGCTAAGATAATGGGTTACTTAAGTAGAAACGCCCAACAAGGGCCATACTAGAGGAAAACAATCATAAACAACAATGTTCCACAATAGACAAACAACTATGGATACCAATTCCCCCTACCTAGTACTATCAGTACAAGATCATCTTAGTTCGATAATAGGAAATACAACTCAAAGTCTAAGTAGTCTTATATATTAGTCTTGAATACAAAAGATTGAATAAAGATAGGAGAGAAGTGGGTGACAGAAATTCCAAGGGGTCACCTTATCTCTGGAAGATAAACACTATAAGATCTCAACTCAGCGGCGGCAACTATACTTGGGTCTGCACCAAAAAGGTAAAGAAGTGTAGTATGAGTACCAAAACAACCGGTACTCAGTAGGCATTATTGGCCGACTAAGCTAAATTATGATATAAAGATGATATAAAGCAAGATAACATCTCTAAGTCAAGATACAGAATCAAACCTGAATAATCTTTATCATCACAGTTACAATCAATATTCAAACTAGAACAAACTACGACATATTCATTCATCATTTGCCAATACCATTATATAGCTATAAAAGTACATGATTTAAAGCGTAAAGCACCACTATACAACCACAATAACAATAAGACCAAGAGGATATACAACATCCATTAAAGCATAAGTAAAAGAACTCACCACGGCGTCCTATACCACCGGGAAGTACATACAAGGAACAATAAAATAAAGAATTCATCACGATGTCTCATACCACTGGAGAGTGCATGAAAGGGTCAAACCATTAAGTAATTACATATGAAACCAACTCTCAATATCTGGGGTTCACCACTTTTCATATCCACGTTTTCCACAATTCCCATCAAAGGTTATTTTCCAAGATTCATAATTATCATCAATTACCACAATTGAATTAACACATATCAAGTACTCATAATCAAATCATATAGTCATTTAGATCTCTATGGTATCAATACACTCTATCTAGTCATTCTTAACTAACCAACACTTATTATTAAACTACTAGTTTGCTAGTCATCATAAGACCTCCAATCATTAGCCTAACTGATTCCTCATATACTCTTCCTTCATGAAGTAGAAACCAATTATGATTTACTAGATATACAATAGCCAAAATCCATATTTAGTTAAGATATACAACTAGACCATAATCACCATTTAACTAAAAACTCATTCCTAGTTATCATAGGTGCACTAGTTATTATGTAGGAAAAGGTTACATATTACCAAACACACTTATCTGTCTTGTAACCAACGTATCTCACTAGTTAGAACCATAAATATCTAAGTCCTTAATTAAGAAACTAACGACATTACCTACTAGACATCAGTATCACTAATAATAAACAACGCTTAGCCTATTATCATCATTAGCCATTTTACAACCATAATCACTAGTTACCATATTTTAACTAAACAAGGTCCACCAACTAGTATTCTAGGCTTCTAGCCATCAATCAATCTAACCCCATTATATAGACAACTAGTTATCACATAACCCATTTCACTAGGAAAAGTTCCATAATTTATCCACCTATTCAAGCCAATATATGCACTAGGTAAATCCTTAATTCTACACATAATTATACCTACTAATTAGTCTTAACTCAATATTCAGCATATTTTACTTCTATTCACTAATTAGCATAAACAAGAGCTATGCCACTCAACAAGTGATTAATGGTAATGAATTATAGACAACTTTCCAAGGAAAACATCATATTCTTAGTTAACATATGGGCGTAATCATACAAGTGCATAACCACACATAAACATATACATTCATATATTCTTACCATACATAGCATCACCATAATGTCAATATATTATCAGAGTTTACTGAGCATCATCATCACATCAATACCTCTTTCGAATTTACCGAGCATCATCATAGCATCAATATTTCCTCCGGCCTTATCGGACATTAATATAATATCAATATATCTTTCGACCTTACCGGGCATCAACATAATATCAATATATCCTCCGGCCTTGCCGGGCATCATCATAGTATCAATATATCCTCTGGCATTGCCAGACATCATCATAGTATCAATATATTCTTTGGCCTTGCCAGACATCATCATAGTATCAATATATCCTCTGCCCTTGACGGGCATCATAATATCATTAATATATCCTCTGGACTTACTGGACATCAACATAATATCAATATATCTTCTGGACTTACCGGGCATCATAACAGTAGCAACATTTACCGTAGCATCAATATTCATCATAACATCAATACATATATATATATATATAGATATGTAGCCAAATCATTGACAAGTACAAGCCCTACAAATAATAGAATGCAAGAGTAGAAAAGAAAGACGTATATTAGTATCTCACCTTTTATCAATATAATATAATAATAAGTGAATGAACAAACATATCCATATGTGTGAACACTCAATACACTATCGGGCTTAACATGAGTATTAGCATGGTCAATTATAAGTAATGACTATACTTTCTAGAATATCTTTTATTAGACATTCTCTACAATACTAGTACAAAGGGGTTCTTCAGCACAAATAGAAATTTAGTCACTAAGGTTGAGCATAATTTGATTTATAACATAATCCAAGGCACACATAGTGAACTAGTCAATAAATCAAGTGATATCATAATCATGCATTTAATTTACAAGACTATCCATTGCTATCAAAATAATGACAATAAGACAATCAATCAAGTATACACACTATTTCTAAGATCAACATCATGATTGAACCATTTACCGTGTTTAGCCATCACAATCCCAAAAGCATATTCTAGGCGTTAAACACATATCTAAGTCTCTAATGAAGTTACATAGTTCAAGCTTAATGTGGATCAAGTTCCCCTTTTAATATCCCAAACTATCTTCTTCAAGTCTAACCTCTATCCAGAATTAGACTAAACTATCTAAATCATGTCTCAAGGTTTAACAATCCACACTAGTTTTATAAGACAATTCTTCCTCAAGTAAGTCTCTTAAGTCATCCAAAAAACCTAATATCAATTCACAACTATGCATATATAGGCTAACATGCTCTTGAGATGAGTGAACAAGGTCACTCCCATCTAACTAGAGCAATTAGAGCATTCTCATGCTATTCAGAGATAACAAGTCCAACTAAACAAGGTTCCCAACTATGATTCAATTATCACCCTTAACAAGTTTAATAGCCTAATCTCAAGTATTACCATATACTAATTCAATGTCTAAGACCCTGCCCAAGCTTATCAAGATATCAAATTCATACCAAAATATAGCTCAATATAACTACAAGTAAGACTAAACTACCTCAAATCCAAATATAGCTCACAAACCAACTATCTTTGCTTTCCCTTTCCTCGAAGCTTTTTCAACGAGCCATGCTATCAAAAACATAATCTAAGCATTATTACAAGAATATCAACACCCTTATTGTACCATTGTTCTTTAGATCCAAGATGATACCAAAAACCCCAAAGTGGGTCCCATATGGAAAATGAATTTCCAAGACCAAACCATTATTCAAATACCATTGGGAATTTATAACCCTCAATAAATTAGTGCAAAAACAACCCTTTTTGTGGCTAAAATCAATCTTCAAGCCATTAGGGGTTTTTAGGTCTAACAATCAAGAATTTAACACTAAAATTAAAGGAACCTTACCTTAGATTTGATGCTAATCATGAATATGCAAGTTATTTAAGCTCCTAATAAATACCCAAGACTCACTTTGAGAGAGTTACACTCTCTATTAGGGGTTCAGAGTTTCAAAATAATGAAAGAATGGCCAATTTCTGGCCAAGAATACACATAAATTAACGTTGCCTAGGCCCTCAGGAGCAGCAATTATGTACATACACTTTTTGCAACCGTGGCCATCATGATCACACTCAATCCATGCGATCTTGATATCTCCAGCCATTAAAAAAAAGTTGAATGCCTTGGGATGCATCTGGAGTCTAATAAGAGCAAAAAATATGTAACCACAGTGATTTTGATGTTCCAAATATGTTGGTAAAGTTGGATTTTTCATCCGATATAATTTTACTAAATGTTTTGCTTAATGGCCATTTGGAACCAACAAAGACTTCTAAATGGGGAAATGGTTCTAAAAACCAAATAAACTGCCAGGTAATTGAACTATCAGTTCCATCAAGTCATAAATAACTTGGGGCAACTATGGGAGAGATCTAATGGCAGAAATAAGTGAAACACGAGAAATGACCTGAAGGGTTATTACATCTTTATGTAATCCTTATCCCTGAGTTACATGCTAGTGTTCACCCTATTAATCATCTCTGGATATTGTATCCCCATGTGATGCAGGAACCAAAGATTTTTCTACTTTTCCTGTGCAGAGTTAGGTCGATCAGTTTGGTTCATTCATTTGTGGTGTTGTGGTGAAGTGGAGAGATTTCATTCCCCAAGAGGCTTAGGCATTTCAACAACTTTCATTCTTAGATTTGAGTTAATAGTTATTTTATTATCATTAACATTATTATTTTCATTCTCATTTTTATCTATTAGAGTCAGGGACATGTCCTAACCAAGAACGGTATTGGTTGGTTGTTTGGATGGTCATCGATTGTTGATTATAGACTTGTTTTGATTTTTCTTAAACTTGATGCATGCTATCGTGTCATATGTTTGGAATTTATTCAATATTAGGGGATGTTTTGTTGGGTTTGGTTAGGTGAAGGGGGGTGATCTTTACTTAAGATATTTATTATATCTAGGCCCTGGTTTAGGTCATGACAGAGGTGGTATCAGAGCCTAGGTTTGGTGTCATTGGGTGTCCAACAAATTCATGTCAATTATAGTTTTATTTATGAATATGTAGTGCGTCACACATATAAGGAAGAGGCTACGAGGTATTTAGGAATGCTTCCCTTTCTTATTGTTCTATTTTAAGCTATAGAGTCTAAGGTCTTGAATCTTCTTTGATTTTTGAATGTTTTATTTTCAAATCATGCCTTCCAGAAGATCTAATATTCATAGAAACTCTTCTTTTCTATCTTAGGACAATGTGGATGGAGTTCGTCCTACTCAAGAAGTTCAAACCTGGGTTGGGGTCACTGTTTTTTATTGCACTAAGGGAGCTATATGGTTCCCTCTATCCCTCCTCAGGCACCCTAAATTGGTGTGTCTAATGCTGAGTTTTACCAGTTGATTTATTTCCTTACCCAGTTGGTGGCCTTCTAAACTAAGCTTGTTGCTTCTGTTGCTCTATCATCTGAGGTCGTAGGGTTGGCTAGTTTATAAGATTGAGTCGTCCTATTTTCACTGGCTCTAAAGTTGAGGGACATTCTCAAAACTTTATTGATAAGATAGAAAATATCTTTCATATGCTGCATACTTTGGACATGGAGAATATAAAGTTCACAGTTTATTAGTTGAAGGAAGTAGCATAATAATGGTATAATAAGTGGGATCAATCTAGGGTTGACGATGCTGAGTTTGCTTTGTGGGATAATTTCTCTAGTGCTTTCCTTGATTACTTATTTCCTCAGGAAGGAGAGAGGCAAAGGCCAAGGAATTTATAAATCTAAAGCAAGGTAGGATATTCGCAAAATAGTATGCCTTAAATTTTTATAATCTTTCTTGTTATGCTTCAAAATTAGTGTCTAAAATGAGGCTAGAATGAGGAAGTTTGCCTCTTGGTTTTCCCATAAATTAAACTTGAACTATAAGGCTACCTTATCGAACAAGGATATTGACATCTCTAGACTTATGGTGTATATGCAACAAGCAAAAGAGGAGAAGAAGAAAAAAGCATAGATGAGTGAAGAGCAGAAAAAGAAGTTTTGTTATTTGGATTAGGGTAAAGTTCAATAGCAAAGTGGTAAAGATGGTGGAAAGTGGCCTAAGAAGAAGTGGGATAATTTTGGTTCCTACTTTATAAATAGTGCTCCTTATCTTAAGTTGTTGGGTTATCGTTATTCTCAGTATGATAGTGGGTTTAGAGCAATGTGGGGCTCAACAATCTCCATTGTATCCTCCATGTATATATTGTGGTCAAGTGCAGCATGGTGTTTGAGAGCAAGAGTGGAACAAGTGCTTTAAATATTGTCAGATTGGTCATATGTAGAGTGATTGTCCTTCTAAGGTAGCACCTGGGGAAAATAAGATTATTGTATATACTTTGTTTACTCCTGCACCAAAAGATACTTTTTCTGCTTCTGTCTTTGGCACTGGTCAGAACTGTCTGTACATTCTTACCACTCACCAAGATTTTGAGGCATCCTCTAATGTCTTTACTGGTATGCTTAAACTTTTCTCTCATGTTGTATATTTTCTAATTGATCTTGTGTCTGCCCTTTCTTGTGTGACCCCTTATATGTCTATTCATTTTAGTTTTAATCTTGAGTGTATTTCAATCCCTTCTCTGTGTCCACCTTGATGGGTGACTCCAATATGGCTTGAAGGGTCTATAGGGATTGTGTGATGTCGGTCCATGGTAGGTAGACCTTGGTGGATCTAATAGAGTTGGACATATTAGACTTTGATGTGATTTTAAGGATGGATTGGTTGAATTTGTGCTACACGTCTCTTGATTATTGGACCCAAAGGGTCGCTTTCCATTTCCCATATAAGCTAATGATTGAGTGGGAAGGTAGTTCCCTAGTGCCTAAGGGAAATTTTATTTCATATCTTAGAGCCCAAAAATTAGTTTCTAAAATGTGACTCTATCACTTAGTGCATGTTAAGGATTCTAGATTTGAAGGTCCTTCCTTGCAAACTATCCCTGTGGTCTGCGAATTGCTCAAGGTATTTCCTAATGATCTTCCTAGTATTTCTCCTGATAGGGAAATCAATTTTAGGATTGATCTTCTTTTGAAACTTATTCTATTTCTATCCCTCCTTATAGAATAGCTCTTAACATGTTGAAATAACTCAAGGCGCAGTTGAAAGATCTTCTAGATAAGCGTTTTATCCACCCTAGTATGTCTCCATGGGGTACTCTTGTTCTTTTCGTGCATGAGAAGGATGGTTCCCTTCGAATGTATATTGATTACCACTAATTAAATAAGGTGACCGTGAAGAATAAGTATCCACTTTCGAGGATTGATGATTTTTTCAATTAGCTTTAGGGTGCTAAGTTCTTTTCCAAGATTGATCTTCAGTTAGGTTACCATTAGTTGAAGATTAGGAAGGTGGATATCCCTAAGACTGCCTTTCGAATATGGTATGTTCATTTTGAGTTTTTGGTGATGTACTTTGGTTTGACCAATGCCCCGACAACATTCACGGACCTTATTAATTGGGTTTTCTATTAGTTCTTGGATTTGTTCATGATTGTATTTATTGAGGATATTTTTGTGTATTCTAAATGCAAAGTGGATTATGCCGATCACCTCCACATTATGTTGCAGACCCTAAATAATTAATATTTTATACAAAGCTCTCTATGTGTGAGTTCTAGTTGAATGTTGTGACTTATTTGAGTCATGTTATTTCTAGTGAAGGGATTGGTGCATTCACAAAAGGTTACGGTGGTTAGGAAGTCTCTTGGACCCACGACTCCATCCAACAGTCGGAGCTTTTTGGGTTTAGCCGGCTACTATAGAAGGTTTGTGGAAAGTTTCTCTTCTATTGCTACCTCATTAAATATGTTGACTCAGAAAAAGGTAAAGTTCTTGTTATCTAATTCTTGTGAGGTTAGTTTCGAGAAGATGAAGGATAAGTTGACTTTGTCTCCAATTTTAACTCTGCCTGAAGGCACTGATGGTTTTGTTTTCTATTGTGATGCTTCCCAGGTCGGATAGGGTTGTGTGTTGGCATAGCATGAGAAGGTGGTTGCTTATGCTTCTAGACAGTTGAAAGTTTGTAAGAAAAATTATCCGACCCATGATTTGGAATTATTATCCGTGGTATTTACATTCAAAATTTGGCAACATTATTTGTATGGGGTCCATGTTGATATTTATTCTAATCATAAGTTCTTGTAATACGTGTTGATCAAGAGAGAATTGAATCTTAGGCAAAGGAGATGGCTTAAGTTTCTCAAGGACTATGACAAGAGTCTTTACTATTATCAAGGTAAAGCTAACGTGGTTGTTGATGTTCTTAGTTGGTTGTCTATGGGAAGCTTGTGTTATGTGAATGAGGATAAGTAGGATTTGGTGATGGATATTCGCCGTTTGGCTAATCTTGGAGTTTGTCTCCTAGATTCAGTGAATGGTGGTGTAATTATGCAAGAGGTGGTAAGATTATCTCTTGGTGCTGAAGTAACAGAGAAGCAAGTATTGGATCTTATTATGATGCAAATCAAGAATGATGTAGGCAGGCAAAAACTAACGGTTTTTGAGATTAGTGGTGATGGTATCTTAAGGTACCAAGGTATATTATAAGTCCCAGATGTTGATGGGTTGTAAGGAAGAATTTTGGATGAAGCTCATGAGTCGTGATATACTATTTATCCTTATTTGACAAAAATGAATAAGTGCAAGGTCTGCCAGCAAGTGAAGGTAGAACACTTGAGGCTCGATGGTTTAACTCAAGAGATTAAACTGCCAGAGAGGAAATAAAAGGTAATTAATATAGATTTTATTACCGGTCTTCCATAGTCTCACTACCAATTTGATTTGATTTGGGTTATCGTGGATAGGATGACTAAGTCTACTCAATTCTTACCAGTTAGGACTAATTTCTCTTCTGAGGACTATGCTAAGTTGTTCAATGGGGAGATTATGAAATTGTATTGTACTCCAGTCTCCATCATATTTAATTAGGGTATCCAATTCTCATCTCACTATTGGAAATCATTTCAGTGAGGTTTGGGGACTAAGGTGATGAAACACCCTAGGTTTTTATCCTTAAAAATTTCCTAGGTTTTGGATTATGGACATCATATGAATAGGGGTTACTAGTCGTATGATAAAGTATGATTGGTGGGTCTTGTTAGTATGTTAACTAGGGTAGGTTGGTTAGTTTCTGTCCAAGGTACGAATGGATCATACTAATCATATGTTAGGGTACTAGGGGTATGATGCAAATCGTATGTTGCCCAATGTTTAACCTAGATAAGTCTATTCTGCCTAATATACGGATTAAGGGTACTGGTCATATGGTTGAGTACTGATTGGCCATGGTGGTCATATATCTGATAGTGTTGTGGTCTAAGGGGAGGCCTAAGGTAAAATATAAGGGCACCACTCATACCCTAGGGTTCAGTTTTGGAAGGTGGTCGTACCCCCCATGGGAGTTTTAGACAATTTAAGTTGGGGGTAATCTGGATAATTCTCCTCTTAACCTCATAAGGGCCCACGGCTTATAACACTCTTGGGACATCATTTACCCTATTATTCTAATCTTAAACACTTAGAAACTCTCTCAAATTCTCATAAGGTTCTTGGGTCAAGGAAGGCTAAGGTTTCATTAATAAGGTCGATTTAGGGCTTACAAGGGTAGTGTCTCTCCATCATCTTCATAATCGAAGGCTTGTTACTCCTATTTCGCTGTTAGTTCCAACTAAAGGCATGTTTTATGTATGGTTTTTAGGGCATAATTATGGTATGGTTTAGGGTTTCGAATATATGTTGGGGGGTTTTGGGTTATTTATTATTTGGTTATGGTTTTCCCATGTTTTAATTATGGTCTTCATATTTTAATGGTGGTTTGAATATACGGTTGCATGGTAATGGTTAATTGGTACTTGATTTTGGTTTTGAATACTATGCCCTCAACATGTTTGATAAAATGCCTATGAGAATATTTCTACTATATTGTCGAACTTTCATTGAAAACTTTGCAAGGTATAAAGTGGTAATGGAATCGTAATTGGTTTAGATAGTTTTTAATGGTTTAATGGTAAGGTCTTGGGGGTCATGGTTATGGTCTAATTGAATATCCTTGTGGGGTACATGGGACTCCCCCAATAAAACTTAATAATGATCATCTTGTGGGGTACCTAGGAATATCTAACGAAACTTAATAATGTAATCTATGGGTACATGGGAATTCCTTCTTTAAAGAGGATGGCTAAGGACATTTCTTGCAAGCTATGGCCGGTATGACTATACCATTACTTATAGCCTTGGATAATAATAAATGGAGTTGGTAATTTAGTTGTGTTTTAATGGTTTTAATTGGGAAATAATGATGGGGTGTGATAACTAACCGTAAAGGTGTGAGTGCAATGGACGGACAGTAGAAATACATATTTCCTGACATAAGGATTAGTCATGGATACCACATATATAATACTTATAGGGTACACGGGAATCTCCTAAGTTACACTTGTATATATATGTCATAGAGAGCGAAGGGTACACGAGAATAACCTACTCCTATGGTATCTCTGATTTGTGCAGATACATACATCGAGGCCCATTCAGGGGGTAACACTGGACTCATATATATATATATGATTGTGTATGCATATGGTTGTTTGCTTGGTTTTGAAGGTTTGCATTATTTTATTCTTATTTTGAGTGCATGCTAGCAATCTCTTACTAACCCTTCTCCAGGAGTTGTATCCCCATGCAATATAGGAATAGACCATTCTACTCATCCTGATAATGCCCTTGTTTGGTTCATGTCAAGTTGGTATAAAAGATTTAAGTTCATGGTCAATTGGGAATCCACAAAGACGTGTTGAGTAGAGTCTCTCTTAAGAGTGTATAGCACGCTACACTCATTAGAGAGAGGATACAAGGCATTTAGGAATATTTCTCTTTCATGTGTTCTATTTTCAAGCTTGGAGTCTAAGTCCTAGGATTTTCTCTAATCCCTATTTGTTTGCTTTTCAGATCACGCCTCGACGATCTAATACACACAAAAACTCCTCTATCCTGATTGGGGATTATGTTGATGGGACACATTCTATCAATGAGATCCATACTCAGTCTAGGTTTCCATTTCCTAATCTTCTTAGAGTTCTACTGATTCCCTCTAGTCCTCCTTAGGCCAACTTGACAAATATGGAGTTTCGTCAGTCAACTAATATGATTTCTCAGTTCGTAGCTTTTCAAGTTGAGCAAGGTGCATCTAGCATTCCATCTTTTTAGGCCACAAGGGTTATCCAGTTCATGGGGATGAGTCCTCCAACTTTAATTGGTGTTAAGGTGGAGGAGGATCCTCAGGGTTTTCTAGATGAGATGGAAAAAATATTCAAGGTTATACATGCCATGAATGTGGAAGGGGTGGAGTTTGCTGCCTACTAGCTAAAAGATATGGCATACTAATGGTACGAGAAATAGGATAGGGCAAGGGGTGGGGTCGATGAGTCATCTCTGTGGGAGACTTTCTCTACTATATTTTTGGACCTCTTCTTTACTTAGGAGCTGAGGGAAGTGAAAGCAG
This sequence comes from Capsicum annuum, assembly GCF_002878395.1. Taxonomy (NCBI): domain Eukaryota; kingdom Viridiplantae; phylum Streptophyta; class Magnoliopsida; order Solanales; family Solanaceae; genus Capsicum; species Capsicum annuum. The sequence continues at coordinate 153,520,469 of NC_061122.1, read as the reverse complement.
AGGAATTTGTTAATCTTAAAAAGGGGAAGATATTGATCAAAGTGTATGCCTTGAAGTTTCACCAGTTGTCTCGATATGCTTCAAATATGGTGACTGTTATGAGGGGCCGAATAAGAAGGTTCACTTTGGGACTATCTCGTGAGTTGATCCTTGAAAGCAAGACTACATCGCTGATCAAGGACATAGATATCTCTAGGTTGGTTGTTCATATACAATAAGTGGAGGAGAAAAAGAGAAAGCAAGCTGAGATAGGAGAAGGGCGGGAAAAAAGTTTAGGTTTTCTAAGCAAGGTAGTGGGCAACAAAAAAATGGTAAAGATGGTGGTAAGTGGCCAAATAAAAAGTAGAGGAGTTCTAGTTCTTTATCCACAGCTAGAACTCCCTACCCGAAGCCGTTGAGAGATAGGCGTCAGGAAAGTGGCAAAAATTTTAGGGCACAGGGTGCCCAATCTCAGGATAACGGGGCTCAGTCGGGTTCATCATGTCCTCCTTATAGGTTTTTAGGTCGATTGCATTGAGTTTTTTATGATGAGGAGAGGGACAAGTGTTTTAAATATGGTCAACTAGGACATATGCTTAGAAAATATTTGACTGGTAAGGTCGCTTCGAGAGCGAATAGGGTTTCAGTTGCCTCTTAATTTGTTCCAACACCAAAGGGTGTTGCTTCTGCATCTGTTTTTTCTTCTGTACTAACACAGGTCGGAATTAATTATATGAACTTACTACCTGACAGGATTCTAAGACATCACCTATAGTCCTAATTGGTATGTTGCAGCTCTTTTCATGTGGTGTATATTGTTTACTTGAACCAGGGTCGACTCTCTCTTATGTGACTCCCTTTGTGGCTATGTATTTTGGTTTTGGTTCTGAGTGTGTTTCCGACCTTTTTCTATTTCTACTTAGTAGGTGACTCTGTGATTGCTATAAGTGTCTATAGGGGGTTTTTGGTATCTGTTGGTAATAAGGAAACCTTGGTGTATTTGTATTAACTAGATATGGTCGATTTTGATGTTAGTCTAGGGATGGATTGGTTACACTCATGCTATGCATCATTAGACTGTCAAACTTGTAAGGTTGTCTTTAAGCTCCCTTGTGAACCAGTTATTGAGTAGGAGGGTTGTTCCCGAGCTCTTAAAGGGATGTTTTATATCATATCTTAGAGCTCGGAGATTAATCTCCAAGGGGTGTCTTTATTATCTGGTTTGGGTTAAAAATTCTAACTCGCGGGTCCATTGATTCGGTCTATGTGGTCTATGTATTTCCTGAGGTCTTCCAGATGACCTTCCTGGTGTTCTTTTGGATAGCGAGATTGAGTTTGTGATTGATCTTGTTTTGGACACCTGTCTAATTTCTATTACCCTTTATAGAATGGCTTCGGCTAAGTCAAAAGAACTCAAGAAATAGTGTAAGGATCTTTTGGATAAAGGTTTTATCTATCCTAGTGTACCCCCATGGGGTACACCGATGCTATTCATGTGTAAGAAGGATGGTTATCTTCGAATGTGTATTAATTACCGACAGTTGAATAAGGTAACAGTGTACCAAATTCTTTTCTAAGATTTATATTTGGTCTGGGTATCATCGGCTTGAGATTAGGGAGATGGATATCCGTAAGACAACTTTCTATACCCGATATGGGCACTTTGAGTTCTGGGTAATGTCATTTGGTTTGACAAATGCTCCTGCGACATTCATTTATTTGATGAATAGGGTCTTTTATCAGTTTTTGGATCTATTTATCATTGTGTTCATTGATGACATTTTGGTTTACTTTAAGAGTGAGGTGGATCATGACAATTACCTACGTGTTGTGTTACAGACTCTGCAAGAACAACAATTGTGTTCCAAATTCTCTAAATGTCAATTTTTGGTTGAACACTATCACTTTTTTGGTCATATTATTTCAAGTGAGGGGATCATGGTGGATCCACAAAAGGTTGCGGCGGTTAATAAGTGGCCTAGACCCACGACTCCAACCGATATTCAGAGATTTTTAGGTTTAGCTAGCTACTATAGAAGGTTTGTGGAGGGTTTCTCGATAATAGTTTCTATGTTGACTAAGTTGACCCAGAAGAAGGTAAAGTTCTCTTGGTCCGATGCTTGTGAGAGTAGTTTTGAGAAGCTGAAGGATAAGCTAACTTTGGCTTCAATTTTGACTTTGCCTGAAGGCACTGATGGGTTTGTGGTTTACTATAATACATTTCGTGTGGGACATGGTTGTGTTCTAATGCAGCATGGTAAGGTAATATCCTATGCTTCTAGGTACTTAAGGTCATGAGAGAAATTATCCTACTCATGATTTGGAGCTGTTAGCAATGGTGTTCGCATTGAATTCCTGACGCTACTATTTGTAGAGAGTGCATGTGGACATCTTCTCAGGAGCTTAACCTTAGGAAAATAAGATGGCTTGAGCTACTCAAGGACTATGATATGAGTCTTCACTAACACCCAGGTAAAACTGACGTGATTGTTGATGCTCTTAGCAAGTGGTCCATAGGGAATCTAGCTTAAGTGGATAAGGAAAAGTAGGAATTTTTGAATGATATTCACCGTTTATCTAACCTGGGAGTTCGTCTCTTGGACTCCAAGGATAGTGGTGTATTGGTACAGGAGGTGGTGTGATTGTATCTTAGTACAGAGATTAAGGAAAAGCAAATGCTAGATCCTATCTTAATGAAAATCAAGGGTGATGTAGATAGAAAAAAGGTGATGGTATTTGAGATTAGTGGTGATGGTATCTTGCGGTACCAATGGAGGTTATGTGTTTTTGATGTCGATGGATTGTGAGAAAGGATATTAGCAGAGGCATATAAATCATGCTATGTTGTTCATCTCGGTTTGATGAAAATATATCATGATCTTAAGGAGATGTATTGGTGGAGTGGTATGAAGAGGGATGCGCCTAATTTTTTGGCCAAATGTATGGTGTGTAATCAAGTGAAAGTTGAGCACATGAGGTCTGGAGGGTTGTATCAAGAAATTAAATTGCCGGATTAGAAATGGGAAGTAATCAACATGGATTTTGCTATTGGTCTCCCTTAGTCTTAGAATCAATATAATTCGATTTGGGTCATCATGGATAGGATGGCAAATTTGGCTTATTTTTTGCCAGTGAGAACTAACTTTTCAGTTAAGGATTATGTGAGGTTGTATCTTTAAAGGATTGTAAAACTATATGGGGTACCTATTTTTATTATCTCTTATCGTGGTATGCAGTTTTCTTTTCATTTTTAGAGGTTATTTCAAAAAGGGTTGGGGACTAAGGTGAGTCTGCGTACTATTTTTCTTCCACAGTTGGATGGGTAAGGAAAAAGGACTATTCAGACATTGGAGGACATGCTTCGAGCGTGCGTGATTGACTGTGGTGGTAATTGGGTTGAGCATCTACCTCTTTTAGATTTTGCTTACAATAATAGGGACCATTCTAACATTGGGATGGCTTTTTTTGTGGCATTATATAGTAGGAGGTGTAGATCTCCTATTGGGTGGTTCGAGCTTGGTGAGGTGGATATGCTTGGCTCAAAATTTGTTTACTGGGCCATAGAGAAGGTCAAGGTGATTCGAGATAGGCTTAAGGCCACCCAAAGTCACCAAAAGTCCTATGCATATGGAAGGCGTAGGGACTTAGAGTTTGAGGTTGGGGATAGGGTGTTCCTGAAAGTGTCTCCCATGAATGGAGTATTGTGGTTTGGGAAGAAAGAAAAGCTAAGTCCCTGATATGTGGTTCCTTACTTAGTCTTGCGAAGGGTTCGTAAGGTTGCATGTGACATGGAGTTGCCTTCTAGTTTGAACTCCATTCGGTAATCCATGTTTGTATATTGAGAAGGTGTAAAAGTGATTCTTCATTGGTTGTTCCTTTTGAATGATTCGGTATCTCAAAATCTCTGTCTTATGAAGAGATCTCGGTTGAGATCTAGGATTGGCAGGTTTATCGATTGCGTACCAAGTATGTATCTTTGGTTAAGGTTCTATGGAGAAACCACAAGGTTAAATAAGCTACTTGGGAAATGGAAGAGGACATGAAGTTCAAGTATCTGCATTTGTTCTTTGCTCCTGAAATTTGTGCGGAAGGTATGTGTTCTTTATCATACTTTTATTTTCAAACTTTGTTAACGAAAAGATTGACTTCCTTGCATATTTGTTTTCTAACTTAGTTAAAGGTTAGAGTCGTGGAGTTGGGTTATAAATCATACTTGTACTGCCTTGTTCTATCATTCGGGGATAAAAGATCCAAGTGGGGGAGAATTAAAACATCCTTGATTTTGATCCTTAGAAATTTCTTGGGTTTTGGCTTATGGACATCATATGACTAGGGGTACTAGTCATATGATAGGGTAGGTTGGTGGGTCTTTGTCGTATGTTAACCCGTGTAGGTTGGTTGGTTTCTTTCCAAGGTACGAATGGATCATACTAGTTGTATATTAGGGTACTAGTGGTATGATGCCAATCTTATGTTGCTTAATGTTTAACCTTAAGGAGTCTATTCTGCCTAAGGTACGGATTAAGGGTAATAGTTGTATGGTTGGGTACGGATTCGACTTGGTGGTTGTATATCGGATATGTAGGGTCCAAGGAGTGGCTTAGAGTACGAGATAAGGGTACCACTTGTAACCTATAGTATGGTTTGGGGAGGAGGTCGTACCCTACTGCAGGAGTTTTATATAGTTAAAGTTGGGGGTAATCTGGGCATTTTCCTTCTTTACATCTTAAGGCCTTACAACTTATAACACTTTTGGGACATCATATACCCTATTCTCTCAAGTCTCTTGGGTCAATAAAGGCTAGGCTTTCTTTAATAAGGTCAATTTGGGGCTTACAAGGGTGGTTTCTCTCCATCATCTTCATAATCTAAGGTCTTAGAGGTCATGGTTATGGTATAATTGAATAACCTTGTGGGGTTCATGGGACTCCCCCGAGCAAACTTAATAATGATCATCTTGTGGGGTACATGGGAATCCCTCAAACAACTTAATAATGTAATCTATGGGTACATGGGAATCCCTTCTTTAAAAAGGATGTCTAAGGACATTGCTTACAAGCTATGGTCGGTATGACAATACTACTACTTATACCCTTGGATAATAATAAATGGAATTGGTGGTTTGGTTGTGGTCTAATGGTTTTAATTGGGCAATAATGGCAGGGTGTGATAGCTAACTATGAAGGTGTGAGTCTAATGGACGGATACAGGAAACTCATGTTTTCTGACATGAGGATTGGTCATGCCGACCACATATATAATACTTATGGGGTACACGGGAATCCCTTAAGTTACAGTATATATGTATCATGGAGAAGGGTATACGAGAATCTCCTACTCCTATGGTATCTTTAGCTCATGCAGTTGCTCACATCGGGGCCTATTCAGGGAGTAACACTGGAACCATGTAGCCTGTGGGTGGTTCTAGGATTGTTAAGCTACCCATATCTAAGTTAATGGTTTTAAGCATGCTAAACCCAGTTCCTTTCTCAGCATATATATATATATGTTTGTATGTATAGTTGTGTATGTATATGGTTGTTTTCTTGATTTTAAAGGTTGGCATTATTTTATCCTTATCCTAAGTGCATGCTAGCGTTCACCCGCTAACCCTTCTTCGGGAGTTGTATCCCTATGCGATATATAAATCGACCATTCTACTTTTCCTACTTAGTGATTAGACTTGAGATTAGTTTTTGTTGGTTTGAAGTGCTGAGCTTCCATATTTAAGAAGGCTCTATTTCATGTCATATATGTCCTTACATTCTTTGGTAATTTTATAGACTATGGTTTTGGCTATGGTTGGGGGCATGTCCCGGCCAAATTTTGTTTTACATTTGGTTAGAGGCTTTGTAGGACTTCTATGGATTGGTATGGGTGGTGTCAATGGTGGTGTCAATAGAGGTGTCAATCTTGGCATTAGTATTAGTATTGGGACTGATACTATATTACTTTATTTGATTTATGATTTTTCTATTTTATTTTGGATTATATATAAACACATTGGATTACTATTTTGCTTTGGTTGGTTATTGGATAGATTGACTTGGTTAGGTTGGTTTAGGAAATAGCCTTATCCCAAAATCAGTATATCTACAAACATGCTATCTGGTTATATGTTCAGAATTTATCTGATTTAGTATATGTGTTTGGAGGTTAGGTTGGGTATCAGGGATGGTCCCTAATCCTGGTTGGACTTGGGATGCCCTTTACGACTAGGCTCTGGTTTGGGTTATGTCAGGTGACCCTTAGCACCATTTTCCACCCGCAAAAGGATGGAAAAACAGAAATGACAATCAGATTTTTGGAAGATATGCTTCGGGCTTAAGTTTTTTATTTCGGTGGTAGTTGCGGTTACCACTTGCCTCTCATAGAATTTTCCTACAACAACAGTTATAACTCTAGTAATGGCATGCCTTCGTTTGAGGTCTTATGTAGTAAGAGGTGTAGATCTCCTATTGGGTGGTTTTAGGTTGATAAAAATAAGTTATTTGTTTTGGATCTGGTTCACCAAGCCATGGAGAAGGTGAAGTGATTTGGGATAGACTTAAGGATGCCCAAAGTTCCCAAAAGTGCTATGAGGATGTAAGGCGAAGGAAGTTGGAGCTCAGTGTTGGAGATTGGGTATTTTTTAAGGTGTCCCCCATGAAGGGAGTGATGCGGTTTGGTTAGAAGCGGAAGCTCAGTCCTCGTTATGTTGGTCCATACTTGGTTTTAAAGAGGGTTGGTATCACTTATGAATTAGAGTTGCCTTCTTGTTTGAGCTCTATTCATCCGGTGAGGAAGTGCGTCGGTGATCCTTCGATGGTTGTTCCCTTGAAGGAGGTTGGTATTTTAGATTCCTTGTCCTACGAGTAGGTTCGATTGAGATTTTGGATCGATAAGTCCATCAATTACGGACAAAAGATGTGGCTTCGGTAGAGGTTCTTTGAGGAACCAAAAGGTTGAGAAAGCTACTTGGGAAGCCGAAGAGGTCATGAATTCCAAGTATCCATTCTTGTTTCCCATTTTGGATAATCGTGCTTTAGGTATGTGTATTCCTTAATATCTTTATTTTTTTACTTTCTAAAAAGAAATGGTGATTTCCTTGGCATTTTTTTCCTGTCTTTGTTAAACGTAAGAGTAGTGGTATGTAGATTAAAACCGTGATAATAAATGCCTTGTCCTATCATTCGAGGATAAATGATCCTATAGGGGAAGTACGTAACGCCCCGAGTTTTCGGTCTTTGAAAATTTCAAAAAATTTATCCTCACTTTCCTGACTACGACTCACCTGACGAGTCATAATGTGTCTTTATGAGTCATAAGACCCAGTCATAATGAGCCTAGAAAGAATTGCCTAAGTCACTTCCTTGATAATGACTATACTTAACGAGTCGTATATACTCCTAACAGGTCGTAAGGAGGGTATTTCATAGTGTATCTAATGTAGTGCCCCTATTGAAACTATTGAGACCACGACCTAACCCTATGAGTCATAGTGTCTCATTACGAGACGTAGGATGCTAGTCATAAGGTTCACAATAAAGAGCCCAAGGGGGTTCTAGTTTGGCTACCACTGGATGGTCCAAGTCATAGGGTTAACCTATGAGTCGTAAGTCACCCATAATGATCAACAAGTTATTTTTCCAACTTTTAATGAGGGTATTTTAGATATTTCCCTCCTATACCACTAACAACCCATGACTTATAATCTTATTTGGGACCCTATTCTCAATCATAACTCAACATAATTACACTCTCAAGCTCTTTCAAATTCTCTCAAGCAACCATACTTAGGGTTTTCAAGAAGTAGGTCATCCAAGGGTTGAAGGGTTGAATTCCTTTCATGAAACTTATTATTTTAGGCTTGTTACTCTTTCTTCATTGTTTATTTTGTTAAAAACATATGTTTTAAAGTATTGTTCATGAGATATTTTTGTTGGTTTGAAAACAAGGGTTGAGGGTTTTGGATGTTTATGTATTGAACAATGTTTCTCATGGTTTACATGTGATTAATCATTCTTTAAATATGGGTTTGAACTTGTGGGTGCATGGGTGTGGTGAATGAACTAGGGAATTGTGATTTTCCCAAAATTGTGACTTTTGAAGTGGTTATGACCCCAACCCCATATTGTGAAATTGGTTTCAAATTATGAGAAATGTGAGAATTTGTAAAATTGAACCAAGGGGGTTGTGAATTCCCCCAAGTAATGTAATTGTTTTAGCATGTTGTTGGAATATTGCAAGTGTAGTTGGTATGACGATACCAACAATATATGCCTTAATGTTAAATATGGTTCAATGAATGAGAATATGTGATGAAAGTTTTTAATTGATCTTTAATGGGGGTTGTGTAGCTGAGTCATGAAAGTGGAGGTCTAATTGACCAATATTAGAAACCACATTTGCCGATGTGGGGGTCAAAGTGACCTGAGAGGTTCAATCCCCCTCATTATTATTACATGATTAGGTTAGTTCGAGTCCTCCGCACATCAAACATGATCGGGTGCTTAAGTCACCTTAGTATATGATTGAGAGGTTCTAGTCCTCCACGCATATTTATTAGATTATTCTTCGGTTCATGCAGCTACATATACTGGGGCTCGACTAGGGGTGAGAGATGGGTACCATATAACCCATGGATACATGTTACGTCGCTTGACCTATACAATCTAGGCTAAAGCTTTAAGTGCATGTTCCCTATCCCGACATGTGATATATCTGTATGTATATGCATTTGATTATGTGCATTGGTTTTGGATGATTTTGAACTGTTGACCCTGACATTATGTTATCCTTATCCCTGAGTTACATGCTAGTATTCACCCCACTATCTATCCTCGTACACTGTATCCCCATGCGATGCAGGCACTATAGCTTTTTTTACTTTTTCTACGCAGAGTTAGGTTGATCGGTTTCGTTCGTTGGTTTGTGCTGTTGTGGTGAAGTGGTGAGCTTTCATTCCCCAAAAGGCTTAGGTATTTCACCAGCTTTTATTCTTAGATTTAAGTTTATAGTTACTTTTATTATCATTAACATTATCATTTTCATTCACATTGTCATCTGTCAGAATCGGAGACATGTCTCGACCAAGACTGGCTTTGGTCCATTTTTTAGAATGCTTTATTTGGATTATTGTGGATATTGGGTTATGTTGGTCATTTGTTTGGTCATCAGTTATAGACATGTTTTGCCTTTATTTAAGCTTGTTCCATGTAATCTTGTTATATGTTTATAATTTATACGATATTAGGAGGTGTTGTGGTTGGTTTGGTTAGGTATAGGGGGTGATCTCCGGTCCATGTGGAACTTGAGATACTCATCATGGTCAGGCCCTGGTTCGGGTCGTGACACTATAACAGTTAGTAATTATGATATTTGCTGAATTGGTAATTCATAGTGGTTAGTGGTTTCTTTACTTTGCTTATTTCATTAATTTTAGTTCTTAATTTTTGTTTGATTATCTAAGTTTAATTTAATTTTAGGGGTAAATTTTTGCCCTTAAGGTGAGTTTGATAAATCGTCATAGTTATGTGCCTTCCTCTATGATGGATGAATGACGACTATCTTAAGGGGAATTAGTCTTAGGAAATAAATAAATGAGAAGAACCTAACCTCAACTCTAGGGCAAGGTACTTTGTGTTGGGCCATAAGGCTACATGACATGAGGCATTCTTCTTTTAGAAAGAAGCATGTCAAACTTAAAAGTGGGATGATAGTTTTAGACACTAAATGTCAATTGGGTAACTCTCAGTTTGTTGGCTTAATTCTGAATTTTTTCAATTACTAGGTCGAGAGTCTATTGGGATCCTACTTTAATCTAGCATGCACCAAGTGTGAGTGATATTATCTAGTTACCACATGCAGAGTGATGTCTAGAACTTGCTCGATGTGTTTACAAAGAGAAATAAAGGATGTTACATTTAGGAGATGATGTAGACATTTAGTTGATAGCCGTGTTTTAGACCTCTTTTACTTACCCTTACGATTATTCCTAGTCAGCCCAGTTGAGCCTATAACCTATTTTATTTGGTAGCCTCATATGTTTCCTATACCCCTTCTTTGTTTGACCTTAATTTGATCCAAATCTCCCAGGCGCTTTAGCGAAAAATTAGTTGAGTAAGAAGTTGAAAAACAAGTAGGAAAAGGCGATAGTGAAGCCCCAAATATAGCTATTGGTGTAAGAATTGAGGTACAATGGGGCCGGGAGTTAGATGATGAAAAGAATAAAGAATATTCAATAAAACATGAATAATGTGTTGAGTAAGTAGATTCCCTTCCACAGTATTTATGAATCAGCTTAATGAGATGGGGCCAAAATAAAAGAAATAGGGAAGATATATGAGGTGAAGAATTAGTTGTTAATTGAGTGTTTTTAGTGTTCTTGTGATGTATTAAAGTGCTTAGGGAGATTAGACACTATTTCTACCTAAATAGTTCCTACCCGTCTCTTAGTCTACATTACAACCTTTGAAGACCGATTTGATTTTTAATACTAACATTCGACTATTAGCGGAGTAGTACACTAAGGGCAAGCCTATGGTTCATCATGTATCATGCGTGAATTCCTTGTGAGAGTGAGCGAAATTCGTTCTCTATGTACCCATGCTTATTATACATTGCAAAATTGTGAGTGAATCGGTAATCATCTTGTTGTGAGGGTACATGTGGAGGACAGTTGGGTGACCTGTAAGAATGCTTGATTGAATAATGTGCATAAGTTTTCCAGCATGCTAGAGTCCACTTGTGAGGTTGGGAGCTTGAAAATTGTAATCCTGTGTTTTCATATGCTATATGAAGTGTTTGAGGTGAAAGTTAATGAGTCATGTGTAGCCTATGTGTTCTCAACAAAAGTGTCTTGTTCAGATTGTAGTATGAAGCCTAGTTGTGTTAAAATGATTGCCTGGGATTGCTCGAGGACGAACAAGATTCTAAGTGTGGGGTGGTGATCTTAGACGTATTTAAACATTCAAGTGCCAACATTTAACCATATTTATACTTGTCTGATGAGCTAAAACTTGTTAATTGTGTTATGTATGAGCTAAAATCGTTATGGTGAGCTAATGGACATGATTAGTATTGTAGGACTTGATCGTGATGAAATCGTACGTGTGTTGATACATTAACATGGAGATATTTGATCATGGAAGCATTTGGACATGCATGTTGACCATAAAGACACGGGAAAAAGGTTCGAAAAGCATGGAACAAAATATGGAAGCAGAAATATACAAGAGCTGGAAAAGGGAGAAAATGATAAAGCTCCGTGCCACGGACCTTAGCCTCCACTTTAGGCTCAGTGGCACATTGGTGAATTAAAATCAAGTGGTAAATTCCAGTGGAGGAACGAGATAGCTCCGTGCCACGGACCTTAGTGTCTGTTATAGACTTCTTGGCACGGAGGTTGGTAAACTTCGGATGACAATTTCCAGTGAATGTTTACGATAGCCCTATTCCATGGACCTTAGTATCTGCGATGAGCTCCATGGAACAAAGCTGAGTAATTTTGTAACGCCCCGCAACTGGGTACCGGAACATCACACCTGAAATTATTAGGACCATAGCTTTCAAAACACTCATACTTTCAAAACTTTGTAACTTTAAGACAAACTCTTTGAAACTTGGAAGACATTAGAACTTAGAGAACTTTAGGAACTTAGGGAGTTTCTCTTAACCGACATAAACCATGTGAGCTACATGGAGTCCAACGACTTACCCACATTGGGGAGAGCTGTTCTATCCCTGCCATCGGATAAAACCTTAACTTTAGTGATCACTATCTTAACCCACTTAGGGTATATCAAGAACCTACGGGAGCACGTAGTTCTGGGGCATGAGACCTCAGATTCAAGCCCAACTCGGTGCTAAGTACTACTCCCTTACTTAGCTTAGAACTTTAGAAAATCCACCTTAAAACAATTCAACAATATATATATATATATATATATATATATATAATGGGAGCCAAAATGCATCCCCTTTACTTCAAACTCAAGAATGTGGATTTCTATCTTATCTTACATTCAAAACTCACTTCTTGATATTCTTTAAAAATTGTTAACATCTGATTCTGAAACTCATGCTCTAACCATAAGGTTTAATTCACAACATAGGACTTGAAATTCTCAAACATGATATAGACGTTGAATTATGCAACTTAAACCATAAATTGACAATTTAAAATATTAATATGCATAATAATATTACAACACAAACCTTGGGTAAGACATAGTTTCATAAAACTCACAATATAATAACATGATAGGAATTCTCCATGAATTTATGAAATACTTTACGAAAATATGAAACTTTTGGGCACAAGAACAAAAGGGTGTTCTTGTTGAAAACCACATACCTTAAACTTGGAGCTTTTGGATGACTTCAAAAATTTTGGAAGGTTATTCACAAACTATTGGGTGTCCCTCGTATCCATCTTAACGGGGAATTCAAATATGCAAGAATTATTGAATTCTCATGGTTGAATCTCTAGATAATTGGGTTTTTATGTTGAAACCTTAACCTTGTGGTTGAAGGTGTGTAGAGAATTTTGAGATACTTAACTAAAGAGAAAATAGAAGAAAATACGTTCTTTGAGAGTTATAAGTCGAGGAAAGTGCAGGAAAAGGACCAAAATACCCTTACAAAAACATCATTAAATTGCTGAAAGAAATAGCTGATGACATTCGTGACAAGTCGTTACGAAATGTCGTCACAAAAGGGTGGATTTTATGATTTTTGTCTTAAGGTTGACAACATTTTGTGACAAGCTGTCAAACTTGTGACAAGTCATCACAAAATGTTGGATTTTGTGATTTTTGGCTTAAGGTTGACGACATTTTGTGACAAACCGTCAAACTTGTGATAAGTCATCACAAAATGTTGGATTTTGTGACTTTCTTCTTATGGTGATGATATTTTGTGTCAAGCCATCAAGCTTGTGACAAGTCATCACAAAATGTCGTCACGAAATTTCTAGGCTGATACACTGGAGTAAAATGGGCATAACTCTTTGCTCCAATAATGGATTTTGGCAAAATTTGTATCGTTGGAAATATAATTCAATTATCTATATTTTGGTGGGTCATGAGCTCAGAAATTCATAATATAACGAGATATATGCTCGTTTGAAGTTGACCATACCAATATCCATCACAAGAATTCAATCAGCAAGGAATGTTTTGATTCGTCTAATAGCTAGGACACTTTTGAGGCCCTAATACTCATCAAGCTAGATCATGTAGCTACCAAATCACTAATATTTCTAATGAGCTTGAAACAGGGTTCTACTATTAGTTGAAATTCTTGGGGTATTACAATATCTCTCCCTTGAAAACATTCGTCCTGGAATATCACTAGTTAAGCTAGGAATGCAAAGAAACTGAGGATGCACAGTTGGAATAGTTCTCTGAATTGAATCTATGTCATTCTAAACTTTCAAGTATTTCTGAGAGTACACAAATTTGCAACAAAATAGCTATATAGCTGAATCTTTGGTTAGATAGAGGCTGAATTAAGAAAAAGTAATACCTTTGGCTTACTCTAAACTTGTGAAGAAAAGGTGTGGGTACTTGGATCGCATATCTGCTTCGGCTTCCCAAGTAGCACCCTCAACTGATTGGTTCCGCCTTAAAACCTTGACCAATGGAATTTCTTTGTTCCTTAGTCTACGGACTTGGTAATCTAGGATCTCAACTGGAACCTCATCAAACGAAAAGTTATTTTGAACATCTAAGCTATCTGAAGAATCAACAACGATAGAATCACCAATATGATTCCTAAGCATGGAAATATGGAAAATAGGATGAACAGTTGACAACTCTGCAGGTAGCTCAACTTCATAGGCTACGTTCCTAACACGACTGAGAATTCTGTAAGGGCCAACATAACGGGGACTAAGTTTCCCTTTCTTCCCAAATCTTTTCACCCTTTTCATGGGAGAAATTTTTAGATACACCAAATCATTAACTTCGAACTAAAGGTCTTTTCATCTCACATCTGCATATAAATTTTGATGACTTTGAGCTGTCTTTAACCTTTCTCTAAGCAACCTCACCTTCTCCATCACCTCAACTACTGCATCAGGTCTAACCAAAATAGCTTCATCCACTTCGAACCAACCTATGGGTGATCTACATCTCCTACTATATAATGCCTCAAATGGTGCCATCTTGATACTAGAATGGTAACTATTATTGTAAGCAAACTATATCAACGGAAAATGCTCATCCCAACTACCTTCGAAATCAAGGGCACATGCCCTCAACATGTCCTCTAAAGTTTGGATAGTTCTCTCAGCCTGACCATCTGTCTACGGATGAAAAGAAAAACTCATATGAACTTGGGTACCAAGACCCTTCTGAAACGCTCTCCAAAACTGAGAAGTGAATTGAGTACCCCTATCCGAAATGATAGACAAAGGCACTCCATAAAACTTGACCAACTCCCGAATATACAATCTAGTCCTCAGCTGTATAAGATGTGTGTACAGACAAGAAATGTACTGACTTAGTCAGCCTGTCGACAACAACCCAGATGGAATCATGGTGGCGTTGGGAAAGAGGTAAGCCAGCCATAAAATCCATATTTATCTCTTCCCACTTCCAAGTTGGAATACTAAACTCTTGCATCACACCACCAAGTCTTTGGTGCTCAACCTTAACCTGTTGACATATTGCACACTTTGCCACAAAATTAGCTATATCCTTCTTCATACCACACCGCCAATAGATTTCCCGCAAGTCACGGTATATCTTGGTAGTGCCGAGATGAATAGAATACCGCGCAACGTGTGATTCAGCCATAATTCTCTGCCTCAGATCACCAACATCAGGAACACATAATCTACCCTACAACCTCAACACCCCATCTTTCCCTTGAGAGAACACCTCTACCTTTTGGTCCTTGACTGACTTCTTCAGTCTGACCAAGATAGCATCTAAGTCTTGCTTCTCCTTCACTTTCAAAACCAAAGAGGATTCAGAACTACTCTGCACTAAAATATTTCCCTCAGTGGAATCAAGCAACTTAACACCCAGTCTAGCCAGACGATGCACATCACGATCTAACTCTTTCTTACCTTCCTCCACATGCAAAATACTACCCATAGACATCCTGCTAAGGGCATCTTCCATAACTTTGGCCTTGCTCGGATGATACAAAACGCTCATATCATAGTTTTTTTACAATTCTAACTACCTCCGCTGCCTAAGATTCAACACCTTCTGAGTCAACACATACTGCATGCTTTTGTAATCAGTAAAAACATCAACATGCACACCATAGAAATAATGTCTTCAGATTTTCAGAGCAAACACTACAACAGCCAACTCTAAGTAATTGGTTGGGTAATTCTTCTTATGAGGTTTCAACTTTCTAGAAGCATAGGCTATAACAGTACCCCTCTGCATCAACACACAACCCAAACCAACTCTCAAAGCATCACAGTATATAATAAAAACATCTACACCATCAGGTAAAGTCAACATAGGGGCGAAAGTAAGTCGAGTCTTCAACTCCTGAAAACTCTTCTCACAGGAATCCGACCATAGGAACTTAACTTTTTTTGGGTCAACCGAGTCATGGGAGATGCAATGGAAGAGAACCCTTCAACAAAATGAAGGTAATAGCCAGCTAGACCCAAGAAACTTCTAATATCAGATGGAGAGATAGGCCTAGGCTAATTTCTTACAGCCTCTGTCTTTTGGGGATCAACTCTAATACCTTTAGCTGAAATAATATGACCCAAAAATGCTACGGACCTTAACCAAAAGTCACATGTACTGAATTTAGCGAACAACTTATGATCTCTAAGAGTTTGCAAGACAATTCTAAGATGGTTTGCGTGATTACCCTCACTTCGGGAATACATAAGGATGTCATTGATAAACTCAATGATGAACATATCAAGATATGGCTTAAACATTCGATTCATTCAGACTATGAAAGCTTTTGGGGCGTTAGTTAGCTCGAAAGACATGACAAGAAACTCAAAATGACCATAGCGGGTTTGGAAGGTTGTCTTCGAGATATCACACCCCCTTACTTTAAGTTGGTGATAGCCGAATCTAAGATTTATCTTGGAGAAATAACTCACACCTTGTAACTGATCAAACAAATCATATATTCTCAGAAGAAGGTACTTCTTGACTGTGGCCTTATTAAGCTGACGATAGTTAATGTACATATGCAATGAACCATCTTTCTTTCGCACGAAAAGGACAGGTGCGCCCCAAGGAGATACACTGGGTCTTATAAAACCTTTGTCTAAGAGATCTTTGAGTTGTTCTTTTAACTCCTTAAGCTCTGCAGGTTCCATATGATATGGAGAAATGGAAATAGGCTGAGTGTCGGGAAGAAGATCAATCCTGAATTCTATCTCTCTCTCGGAAGGTACCCTTGGGAGATCTTCTGGAAGGACATCAGGAAACTCATTGACAATGTTGACTGAATGGATACTTGGGGTTTCAGACTTAGTGTCCTTAACTCTAACCAAGTGATAAAAGAAACCCTTAGATATAAGCTTCCTGGCCTTAAGATAAGAAATCAAATGACTCTTGGGAGGTACTGAACTCCCTGACCACTCAAAAACTGGTTTATCAGGAAACTAAAATTTGACTACACAAGTACGACAATCTATAGACGAATAGTAGGAGTAAATCCATTCCATACCCAGGATAACATCAAAATCAACCATCTCTAACTCTATCAAATTAGCAAGTGTGACTCTATGAAGGACTTTAATAGGACAATTCTTGTATACTTTCTTAGCAACAGCAGACTCCCCTACTGGGGTAGAAACTAGAATAGGCTCAGAAATACTTTCAAGACTCTTCTTAAACTTCACAGCAATAAGTGGGGTCACATAAGAAAAACTTAACCCGGGGTCCAATAAAACATATATATCAAAATGAAATACACGGAGCATACCAGTAACAACATCGGGAGAGTCCTCCTGCTCATGATAGAAAAGTAGGGTATAGAACCTATTTTGGTGCTGACTGCCAGCAATACTAGAAGAAGCGCCCTGAGGAAGAGCTGGATGGGCTGCGGAAGCAGATGCACTAGTGGCCTGGGTCTGGAGCCGGGTATCTCTGCTTCCCTGCCAGGCATATAGGAACTTTCTAAGCCTGTGGCCTATCTTGCCACACCTAAAAAAACCACGTTGTTTAGCCAAACACTCACCTGGATGGGTCCTACTATATTTGGCACAAGGAGGGAAGTTGGGTACTACTCACACTCTGCTGAGGCCTGGACATAGAAGACCTGTTTCCCTGTTCTAGCCTACCTCTAGGCACTGGGGCACTAGCAGATGAGGGTGCTGGCATAGAAGAACAACTTTGGAACTGAGGACAGGTCCCTCCCTTGGATCTACCGTACTCGTTTGTTTAGACCTGGCTCTCTTGTTGCCTCTCGTTCTATCTCTTTCCCTTATCTTATCCTCCTCTATTTACTGTGCATAGATCATCAGCCTAGACAAATCCATCTCTTTGTTCAACACAGCAGTTCGGCATTCTTTTAGTACTAAGCCTGACACACCTATGACAAATTTTCTCATACCAGTTTGGGCATCAGAGATCAAGTCAGGCACATATTTTTCTAGCTGATTGAACTTTAAGCAGTACTCCTTAATAGTCATGGAGACCTGTATCAAGTTTATAAACTCTTCAATCTTTGCCTCTCTTACCTCCAAATGAAAGAACCTATCAAAGAATGCATCTTAGAACATCTTCCAGGTAATGGGAGCATCATCCTCCCCTCTACCCTTCCTCCAAGAAACCACCCAGTCATACGCAATGTCCTTCAACCTGTGAGATGCTAACTCCACATACTCTTCTTCAGACACACATATTACCTGTGTGATCTTCCTTATCTACTCAAGATATAATTGCGAGTCTTTCCCTACTTTTGACCCATAAAAATCTGGCTGACTCATTTGCATAAAGTCAGGAATTCTGGCAGTAGCTAAGTCACCTCCCTACTGTTGAGGAGTTGTTTCCTTATTATCCTGGACAGTGATAGCTTGGGCTAGTGCCTGGAAGGCTGCCCTGAATTCGATGTGGAACACATTTTCATTCAGAGGATCAGTGGGCTGAGGTTGCTGATCGTTGGTATTTCTTTGAGCTCGGTGGGGAGGCATATTCTGAAATAAGAGAGAACAAATTAATAGCTCAGAGATACAACTTGAGCATGATAGACTTGAGAGGAAGAAATAACTTGTTCCTAAAATGTTTCGTAGCCTCTTGCTCATAGATGTGGAGAGCTATACACCGATGATCAAGACTCTACTTAACGTGGCTTGTCAGACTCCCTAGGACTCTCTAAACCTTAGGCTCTGATACCAACTTTGTAACACTCCACAACCGGGTCCCAGAACGTCACATGGTGCTTAAGGCTACAAGTAGCCCCAAGCTAACCCTTTGAGCCTTCTACTTCATATATTAGCTTACTTAAATATAAAAAGCATGAACTCAACATTGTGACATCATAAAATTAGAAATATGAATGAAATACTTGGTCTAAAAAACTACAACTCAAAGAAAATATCGAAGTGCTGATAATTTGATGACTAGTTTGACAAACCACTACTACTCCAAACTAGAGAGCCATTAGGACGGGTCCCCAACTAACTCATACTCAACTAAAAAGAATTAAACAGCTACTACATAAAACTGAAAGTCTGAGAATAACCGGTCCCTAAAACTTGAAGACTCACCACGGCTGATATGTAGATAGAAATGCTCGAAAGGATCACTAGTGAGGCTAAGACTGAGCACCTAAACCTACATTACGAGAATATATAGCACACAAATAAAATATGTTGGTCAGTACTTTGGGAGTGTACTGATCATATGGGGGAGTGTGCAATTAAAATACTCAATATCATAAGCTTTTATAGAAAACCTGCATGGTGTAAAACATACTCACATAGCTTGAAATAAATATATGCCACAAGACTCATAAATCATCATGCTTTTACTTAAAACCTCAAATTACCATGAAACCTAAAATTATTAGGACCATAGCTTTCAAAATACTTATACTTTCAAAACTTTGTAACTTTAAGTCTAAAACTCTTTGAAACTTGGAAGACTTTAGAACTTAGAGAACTTTAGGAACTTAGGGAGTTTCTCTTAACTGACATATCTTACCCACGTTGGGGAGTGCTGTTCTACCTTTGCCATCAGACAAAACCTTAACTTTGGTGATGACTATCTTAACCCATTTGGGGTATATCAAGAACCTACGGGGGCACATAGTTCTGGGGCATGAGACCTCAGAGTCAAGCCCAACTCAATGCTAAATACTACTCCTTTACTTAGCTCAGAACTTTAGAAAATCCACCTTACAACAATTCAACAATATATATATATATATATATAATGGGAGCCAAAATGCATCCCCTTTACTTCAAACTCAAGAATGTGGATTTATATCTTAACTTACAATCAAAACTCACTTCTTGATATTCTTTAAAAATCTCTAACATCTCATTCTCAAACTCATGCTTTAACCATAAGGTTCAATTCACAACAATAGGACTTGAAATTTTCAAAACATGATATAGACGTTGAATTATGCAACTTAAACCATAAATTGAAAATTTAAAATATTAATATGCATAATAATATTACAACTCAAAGCTTGGGTAAGACATAGTTTCATAAAACTCACAATATAATAACAAGATAGGTATTCTACATGAATTTACGAAACACTTTATGAAAATATATAACTTTTGGGCACAAGAACAAAAGGATGTTCTTGTTGAAAACCACATACCTTAAACTTGGAGCTTTTGGATGACTTCAAAAATTTTGGAACGTTATTCATGAACTATTGGGTGTTCCTCGTAGCCCTCTTAACGGGGAATTCAAATATGCAAGAATCATTGAATTCTCATAGTTGAATCTCTAGATAATTGGGTTTTTATGTTGAAACCTTAACTTTGTGGTTGAAGGTGTGCGGAGAATTTGGAGATGTTTAAGTAAAGAGAAAATAGAAGAAAATACATTCTCTGAGAGTTATAAGTTGTGGGAAGTGCAGGAAAAAGACAAAAATACCCTTGGAAAAATGTCATTAAATTACTGAAAAAATAGCTGACGACATTCGTGACAAGTCATCAGACTTGTGACAAGTTGTCACGAAATGTCGTCATAAAAGGGTGGTTTTATGAATTTTGGCTTAAGGTTGACGACATTTTATGACAAGCCATCAAACTTGTGATAAGTCGTCACAAAATGTCATCACAAAATGTTGGATTTTGTGATTTTCGGCTTAAGGCTGACGACATTTTGTGACAAGCCGTCAAACTTGTGACAAGTCGTCACAAAATGTTGTTACAAAATATTGGATTTTGTGACTTTCTGCTTATGGTGACGACATTTTGTGTCAAGCCATCAGGCTTGTGACAAGTTGTCACAAAATGTCGTCACGAAATTTCCAGGCTAATACGCTGGAGTAAAATGGGCATAACTCTTTGCTCCGATAATGGATTTTGATGAAATTGGTATTGTTGGAAAGATAATTCAATTATCTATATTTTGGTGGGTCATGAGCTCAGAAATTTATTATATAACGAGAGATATGCTTATTTGAATTTGACCATACTAATATCCATCTCAAGAATTCAATCGGCAAGGAATGTTTTGATTCGTCTAATAGCTAGGACACTTTTGAGGCCCTAATACTCATCAAGCTAGTTCATGTAGCTACCAAATCACTAACTTTATTTCTAATGAGCTTGAAACAGGGTTCTACTAGTAGTTGACATTCTTGGGGTATTACAAATTTTCATGTTATTCTTCCCAAGTATAAAAGGGATACTTTAGCATAATTGTAAACATCTTGGCATACGACTAGCAAAGGCCAAAACAATCACCGGGCCTTTATTAGGGTTCCTCCATTTTTCATCTTTGAACATTGACTTTGGTATGATTAATTTTATTTCATTAATGTTAATTTCAAACATAAGTGGCTAAACACCTTTGTTTTGGGGTTAAGGCTGATAACAAGGCATATTGTGATATTTTTAGAGTCGTTAACATTGATTTATCATATGGATTGTTCGTATTCTCTTATTTTTACTATTTTAATTAATGGACATCATTAGAATACCTCTATAATCTTTTTGTGAACCTGAAAGGAGAATTATTGGGATAGATCAAAGAAGGACAGATTCGGGTTTTATTTCTTTCTTAAGGGCATTTTGGTCTTTCACCACTCTTTTAAACCTTTATAAATACCTCATTCAGCTGAGAACTTGTATTATTTTCCTCTTATTTCTCTTATATGTATATATATATATATATATATATATATATATATATCAAGTTAAGGTTAGGGTTAGGGTTTTGAATTGGGGGAAATTAATTGGAGGCTTTGATTCAAAAATTTCTTCCGTCAATCTCTTCTGGCCATGAAATCTAAGGTATGTAAGTGTTTATCTATGGGCTCCTTTCGTCCATAGAGCCCACAAATCCTTTTTCAAAGGCTCAAGATACATGTGTGTATATATATATATGATTATACTTTCTAAAATTTCATTGTGTATGTGTGTAGTGTTCATATGATGGTTGAGATATATGTGTGGGATGATTATGTGTGTTGGTTGAAGTATATGTGTGTAGTATTTGTGTGATGGTTGGTGATTATGTTGTTGAAGTTGATGATATCCAAGAAGGGATCTTTGTATGTTTGTGGAAACTATGGTGGTGTGTGATGTATAAATATATGAAATGGGTGATTGAATACTTGTAATCCCGATTAATCCACCTATGCCTAAGAAGTGCATGTAAGGTGTTTGTGAAAATAACTAAGAGACTAGAGATTTTGTTTTTATAATATAATAGGTCCAAAATTAATTGATTATGAACATATGATGATTTAAATTGTTAAGCCTTGATTTGTACTATTATTCCATTATTTCCTTGTTATGACTTGATAATTATTATTGGGAATTATATATCCCCACTATTGATTGATATGTCAAATATTTTTTAAATGTGAGTTGGATTGTGAATTGAGAAATGTGGATGTTGAAGTTGAAGGATGATGGTGTTGTGGTACATGAAATTGAGCATTAAACCTATGCCATAAATGGTGCATGTAAGGTGATTTCTAAAATGCCTATGTGAAGAAGAATTAAGTATTTGACATGTTTGTTATCCAAATTATGATTTCATGCCATATCCATATGCTTAACTTATGTCTACCATATGTTTGACAAAATATTTAAGAGAATAGGAAACTATGCATTGTGGTTCATTAGGTCTTAAAAGATAAATTCATGCTTTGTTCCTATGGATAGTTGATTTCCTTGAATTTGTGGTGCGTTGTGGGTGTATGATGGAATGCCATGATGAATTGTTGAGGTAACTATGATGTTTGTGCGTAGTATTTGCTGTGGACCCAAAGCATGTTCCCCACGTGTTCGATTGGATACTTATATGAAGAAATAAGGCCATTTGATTTGCTAAGTGTGAAGTCCTCAATTATGTGTTGCGTATGATGGCCTATGGGTATGTTGTGTATGAGTTATCTATCTTGTGTTACTTTATGCCATTGTGTACTAGGGGTACATATGCCCGAAATAGTTTGTTGGTCTAGAGCCGAGGCAGTTTCACGGTAATCTCAATCGAGCGATGAACAATGAACTCCCGATTAGTTTTAAAACTTGGGGAAAAGTCTGTAATCTTGGAAATTATTCTTTATCGAATACTCGGGCCATGAAGCTCTGAAATCTTACATATCAATTCACTCCATTACAGACCTCTGTATATTTTGTGAGATAGTAAGCTTAACTTAAAAGTAAGTGGTATTTAGAAATACTCTGTCAGAGAACGAAATCAAGTGAACTCTATCATATTGATAAAGTATCATAATGTGAGAACAGATTCAATTCAGTTGAGTATAGTTAAGAACCGGTTAAGTGTCTTTCAGTTGGGAGTAGGATTCAGCACCGAGCAAGCTAAGGATGGGAACATTCCTGCGAGTAAAGGGTTTGATTCCTGGTAGCAATCCTTATGCTCTAAAACTACGCCGCCAGCATAGGTTGAGACATCTATCCTGCGAGTAGAGGGTTAGATGAGGTAGTTGTCCTGCGAGTAGAGGGTCCCACCATTCTCGTTTGAGGTCCTGATAGTAGAGGGTTCTATGCAGTTGTCTTTACCGGTGGTGCGGTATTGACACCCTTCCAGCTGGGGTACAGGTTGGATCCCACTTGTGGTAATTGGGGCATGTCGGTTAAATGATCACTCCCACAATTTCAGTAACAGTCTCAGAAAAGAACTCAGTTAATGTGCAGAAGTTAAGGCTGTCAGATACAGGCCTCCCAGTATTGTTATTATTATCATTGAGTAGAGATACTTCCTGCGAGATGAGGGTTGCTCTCAAACTTATTTACCCATTATCATTATCATTGAGCATAGAGACTTCCTGCTAGATGAGGGTTGATCTTAGATTCAGTTGTTCAATGTTCCAGAGTTGGTGAATTTGAATATCAAATATCAGTAATATCAATTATCCGATTTCTCAGTATGGATAAGTACAGATGTCAGGTCTAGTAGCTTAAGATACTCACTATCTTATTGTCAATACTATTATTTTTGGGTGCCAGTGTTCAAAATGTAACATTCGGTGTCATGATAATTTCAGTTGTAATTTATGCATCCATGGGTGTATTGTTGATCAGACATGTTTCAAAATTGGTAACTTCAGAGTTTCTATATATGTTTATTCCAGCGAATACATATTATTCAGATTGTTATGTTTATGCATAAGCCTTATATTTCACCTTACCCTATCCTTACATACTCAGTATATTCTTTGTACTGACGCATTCATGCTATGGTGTTTTCCCTACCATAGGTTCAGAAGAGCGAGATTCAGAGTATGTTTAGCTGTTAGATCTTGTAGCAGTGGGTGCAATAGTGAGTCATCATCATCCAAGGATATTCTATTTTAGTGTTTTGATGATTTTAGTATACGGAGTTAGTTGGGGAATTGTCCCTTTAACTCCACAGTTCAGACAGTGTAGAGGCTTTTCAGACAAATGTATTGATATTTAGTTTTCAGTACTGTATATTTAGATGTTTGAACCTTATGGCCAGATTTAGCCAGTTTCCGCATTTATCGTATTATATTATACAATGAACAGATACGGATATCAGTGAAGGGTTAGCTTGTGGTCCTTCGGGGTCATGAGCACCGTATGAAATTTCGGTTCATGGGAATCGGGGCGTTACATAAACATGCCTGCTTTAGCTGCTTCAACTGTAATTTTACTATATCGCTCCCTAATTAATTATTATAAGTCATTTATGTATTAAAAATTAATAATATTTAATAAAAATAAAATAGACATTTATGACATGTTTGTTTCAGTTGTTTCAACCATAGTTTTACTATATCACCCCTAATTAATTATTATATTCCTAATTAAATATTATAAGTCATTTACATATTAGAAAATTATTAATATTTAATTAGAAAAAATAAAAACTCATGACATGCCTGGTCCAGCTGCTTTCAACTGTGATTTTACTATATCACCCCTAATTAATTCTTATAAGTCATTTGTGTATTAAAAATTTAATTATATTTAATAAAAAATAAAATAGACATTTATGACATATCTGCTTTAGCTACTTCAACCATAATTTTACTATATTATCCATAATTAATTATTATATCCCTAATTAAAATTATAAGTCATTTACATATTAGAAAATTAATAATATTTAATTAGAAATAAAATAGACACTTATGACATGTCTGCTTCAGTTGCTTCAACCGTAATTTTACAGTATCATCCTTAATTAATTATTATAAGTTATTAATATATTAAAAAATAATAATATTTAATAAATAAACTAAAATAGACATTAATCACATGACTGCTTCAGCAGCTTCAATCGTGATTTTACTATATCACTCATAATTAATTATAATAAGTCATTTAAGTATTAAAAAATTAATAATATTTAATAAAAAGGTAAAATTGATATAAAATGATAAATTAACTTTGATCTTTTAAATTAACTTGGCTTCTTATATGGGCTCACTTAATTTTTTTCTCACGTATTTTTTATAATAATTTTACTATGTCACTTCTAATTAGTAGAATAGAAGAAAATTATTATAAATCACGATAATTTCAAATTTAAATTATTTAAAAAATATAATTGACTCTCAATGCCATAAAAGTTTGAACGAGAAGAGTAACATATATTATTTAAAAATTACATAAAAATATTAAAAATTATAATAGTTAATAACTTAAAATATCTAAAAACATATTAAAAATATAATTAATTATCTAAATTTTATTTATATCATATAAATTAAATCCCAAAAATAATTTATATTGCATGGGCCCTCCGTATCTAGTTATATTCATAAGTAAAAGATAAGTGGATGACAATATTTACAGAAGACTCTATAATATTTAGTGATTTTGACAGAGAAATAATAATATCGTAGATTCATAATTCTAAGTTCTAATTAGTTCAACACATATTAATTAAAAATCGTGTCAAAACAAACAAATTAAAGTTAAATATTTTAAATGTTCAGTATTACCATAGTCCGTCATAAATCAATTAATTTTACATTAATTATTAGTCTATCAAAAGGTTTTTACTTTGTATAAATTTGAGATCGGTACTTCAACCAAATCAGAGAGATGAAGTTAGTCTTTTATAGGATCATTGATAATCATTGATGATCATGAAACCTTTGCAAGACCGCTCCCTTTACACTACAATGAATTTTTCTCTCCTTTATTTTCAAATTTTCCTAAAAGTAGAAAAAAAATTCTACTTTGAGTTGTTAGAAATGGCTCTCTATTATTTTAATTTTCTTGATGGACATTATTAGTATTTAATTTTCTATTGACAACCTACAACAAATGTTTAATAATTAATATATCATTTGCAAGCTCTATTGTATGATTGGGCCTCATTATGATGTCAACATGAGAATTCAACAACTAAAGTTGATAAAATTTAAAATATTAAAACTGCAGACATTGTTAAAAGAACGTGTAAAATTAAAGTAAAGATCAAATTTGAAAAAGAAAAAGCACGTCATATGCATACATCATAAGCAAAGAAAGAATAAGTAAAATTAAAAGACAAGAAAAGCTTATCGAACCAAAATAAGAAGAAAACCTAAAACCAATAAGTCGTATGTTTGTATAAGTAAAAGAATTTGTATAGTTAAATAGATTTGTAGAATTTAATTTTTTTATATATAAGGTAAAATTTTAATTAATTTTAAAAGTATTAAATACTATGAGTTTTTACTCAAATAAGAATTTTAATTAATGTCAAGATCTTAAATTATGGAGAATTACTAAATGACAATAATTGGAGAAAAAGGTGAAATATGATTTTGTCTAAAGCATGAACTTTTATTGATGGTCAAAAAGTTCGAATCATTTTTGAAGAATCTTCACACTTCTAATATATTATAGATATAGATATAAATTATAGTTCTAGATGTTGATTGTAGATGTATTCCTCCACTCAATCAGTATCCGCTGATGGTCGAAGATCTATTACTTGAACCAATTGTCGGGGTGCGGATAACTTGGGTAACTTGCGTGGATAAGTTGTATTTGGATAACTAGTAGATAACTAGTACTTACTAGTTCTATCATGTTAATTGAAATGCTATGTTATAGCATTCCTTAGTTATTTGTTTCAACCTTATTAATTTCATAAGTATTTCTATTAATCTTATTTGCTCCATATCTTGTCTCCAATATTCTAAGTATTCGTACTTTATCCTTTTATTCTATAGTAGTTGTAATACTGCAAATTTCTTTGTAATAATTTATTCTAATTGTACTATATCTGATATTAAATTCTAGGTTATTTATTTCGTTAATTATCCTATCTTTTTCTTCTATCAATAATTCTATGTCTAAATCATAATCTAAACTATCTTTTAATTCAAGTTGTTCCAAGGTTTTATCTATCCAAATTAATCTTTCTTTTATTGGTTTTCTTCCTCTTCTAAGCTGGTTTCTATAATTAATTTCTTCGTATAGCCAACTTTGTTTTTCTCTAACTCTTCTTATATATTCTAATATTTTTAATCTGTATAATATCCATCTGAATAATAACTATCTAAATATGAGCAGTAGCTTTCATTATATAAGTGTAGGTTTTCTATAGAACTTAATAACTCTTCATCTTCATCCTCAAAATTCCATATCTTTTCCCATATTATTATATTTACGTCTATGATTTCTATATCTCTAACTATATATAACACAAGTATTTTTAGATTATCTGTCATTTAGGTTTGATTAAATGTTTTTTCATAATATTCTTTTATATTTTCATTAAGGTATTCTATGTATTTTATATTTTTAGTTCTCATATTTTCTTCTAAATTTGTTTTCATTATTTTTTCCATTAATTGTATATTTTTCATATCCATTTTCCAATATTCGTATTTTATCATGGTTGATGCGTAGGTTTGGCATGTAGGTATATGTAGGAATAGGTAGGTAGGTGTGGTATGTAACTTATTCTAGTCATAATATATTTATCAAATATTTTTTTCCATATGATCTTTCTTATATCTACTATTTCTATATCCTTAAGTACATACAAAACAAGTATCTTAAATTTATCTATTATTTCATCGGATAAGTAGGTAGTCATTCTTTTTCATATGATGCTATTTCAATATGTTCCTTTCAACCATATACATAACAAAATATGATCATCTTAGATCACTATATATGAGATTATTCTTAAATAACATGTTCTTCGGTTACTATTAGCATGGTAATCTGGATATTTTTTCTCTAAATAGCGCCTCTACTCTGGTTACTCCTCTATCACGGCTTCTTTACCTCATCGGTTTCACCTTTAGGATGACATAGTTCTTGGAAATTATTCTCCTTTTCCACTTTGCCAATAAACTTCTTAACATGCTATTCTTCGAATAATTCTACTATAAAGTAACTAACATGAGCTTATTTTATTATATCATGATTGTCAAGATTTTATGAATTTAGCTATTCATAATTGTAAATGAAAATGCCTGTTCTGGTAGATTTGATAAATCTGTACTTTGCTCATCCATAGCTTTTTCTTAGAAATATATCAATTTTTATTAAATATTTAAACTTTTCTGTGTACAAGAGAGAAGGCTTGCTTTCAACTCATGAAAGTCTTGCCTTTAGATTGCTGTAAAAAAGAAATCTATAAAAGAATGTACTTGTTATAATTATGGAAAACGAGGACATTTAGCTAGAGATTGTAAATTGCCAAAAAAAACCCAAAAATTAAACAAATATCAGAAATAAAAATAAAAAATACAAAATATATGCAGATAGATTATATAGATTATGAATTAGAAAGTGAAGATAGTAAGTAGTATATATTTGGATTTATTTGATTAATTTATTAGTTATGATAAAATAGATTTAGATATCCACCAAAATATTATAAATATTGTTTAGATGAATAACATACAGAAATTGCAAAAATATAAAGTATTAAAACAACTAATATCTAAAAAACGTAAAGAAATAAAAATAAGAATAGAAAGATTACAGTATAACATAATTGCCGGAGTTAGTAAAAACTCAATAAATGCACAAAAAGAAGAAATATCAAATTTAGAACCAACAATAGATAGTCTAGAATATATATATCAACATAACCTATATACATTTAAATAAAATGAATAAAAAATTTTTATAATAGATGAAAAAATATATGAAAATCACGAAGGATTAAAAATAAAAATAGTATTCTCTAATTTAGAAAGGAGATATAAGAAAATAAGTGAATATTTATATTTAATGTTAGAAAAAGAAGAATTAAAATTAGAAGATAAGTTGGCAGCCATGGTAAGAATAGAAAGAGAAAATGAAGAGATAGAAAAAAGGAAATAGATAAAATAAAACAACAAACCACAGAAGAAATACGAAAAATAGAAGAAACTAAAAATAGTAGGATTGCTAAATTAGAAAGAGAACTACAAATGCTAAAAGATTTATATGAAAAGAGATCAAAAGAAAAAGAAGAAAAGGATAAAAAAATAAAAATTATTAAACGAGATAAATCAATTTAAAGAAAAATAAGAAATAAAAAATAAAGAACCAGAAACCAGTGAATTAGAAATAAATACGATAGATGCTGAAGAAATAGATAATTATGATTCGGAAGATAGTGAAACATATACAGAAATTCTAGAAAACATAGGAAAACTAGAAATTAATGAAAAACAAGAAGTAATTAATAAAGAAAACCTAGAACTAATAAATACAGAAGTAAATACTCTATATAAAAATATAATGCCTAGTACATAAAAACCAACCTATAATTACAAAAATAAGTTTAAAAGATATAATCCAAAGGATGAATATAATAAATGGACATCAAAACAAATGATTACTTACAACTTTTTAGATTTAGACTGAGTAATAGACACAAATAAAATAATACAACTATGGGTAGGATACATGTCAAAACAATTATTAGATAATAAAATAAATACGACAAATACACTAGAATATATAGAAAAGACATTAATAGGAAGAGTAAAATTATGGTTTTTAAACCTAGCCGAAGCAAGTAAAAAAGTAGTAAGATCTGATAATAAAACAGAAGGAACATCAATACCTACTAAAATAGTACCAATATAAATATTGAAAAACATGAAATAGCTATAAGAGAAGAATTTAGTAGTATAACAACAGAAGAAGAAGAAGAGCAAAATAAAGAGAAAGATACGAATAGAAATTTAATGTTAAAATTAGCAATAAGTAATATGTGCTATATAGATGAGTATATGTGCGTATTTAAAGAATATTATTATAAAGGAACATATAATGTAGAAGAAAATAAAGAAATAAGAAGATTATATTTTAGTAAATTACCTGAACTATTTAGTTCAAAAATAATAAAAAGTTGGGATGAAGCAAAAATAGTAGATACCCTAGGAGCAAGAATAAAATTTTTACAACAATGGTATAGAAATCTATGTAAAAAATATAGAGAAGAAATAAAAATGAAAAAAACATTAATAAGAAATTTAGCATGTTGCAAAGATAAAATAGCACCTCAATATGGTTGTGAAGAAAGATATTATAAGAAAAGAATAAGACATAAGAAATATAAAAGATATAAAAAATTAAAATATAAATATAAGAAACCAAGAAAAAGATATTATATAAAAAATTATAAACATAAAAGACCATATAGAAAAAAAAAATCTATAAAAGAATGTACTTGTTATAATTGTGGAAAATTAAGACATTTAGCTAAAGATTGTAAATTACCAAAAAACCCAAAATATAAACAAACATCAGAAATAAAAATAGAAAATATAAAATATATGCAAATAGATTATATAGATTATGAATTAGAAAGTGAAGAGAGTATATATAAAATTTCAGAAAATGAAACAGATAATGAAATAGATAGTGAATTAGATGAATCAAATGACTGAAGAAGATAAAAAAATAAACCAAATGACTGAAGAAGATAAAAAAATAAACCAAATAACTGAAGAAGATATAAAAATAATAACAAAGGAAGAATATTTAAATGAAGAAGGAACAGATCAACAAAAAATATTTGACAGTAATGTATTTGATGAAATAAAAGAAAAAAAGTTAGACTTAAGTGTAGAAAAAATATTTAAAATACCAAAAATAAAAAATATATTTAGTAGAAAAAAGGAAGAATACTACGTAGTAAGCCAAAAAGAACATGTAATAGATTGTAGATGTGCAAAAGGAAGAGCTAGTATACCACTAGTAACAAAAAAAAATATTAATAAAGAAATAAACAATATAAAAAATAAAGATCCAATAAAATATATACACCTTGGAGGAACAGAGATATTAATAAAAGCATGCTTTAGAGAAGTAATAGATACACCAATAGAACTATATTTATCAGATGATAGAATTATAAAACCTATAGAAAAAAGTATAATAACTGCCATAAAAGGAAATTTAATATACCAAAAATTTTAATTTATAATAAGTGCGAATTGTTCAATAGCAATAACAGATAAAAATATAGATAAATCATTAGTATTGTATTGAAAAATATCAGGAATAGAACTAACCCCAGAAAATAAATATTTTCAGCAAGATATAAAAATTTATATGTATTAACAACAAAACATAAAATAACAAGAAAAAATAAAATTAATAAAATATAAATAGAAAGTGCTTTTGAATAATTTGTAAAAAAAACTGTTAATAATAATTATAGTTACAAAGACATAAATACAGAAGAAGATTTAGAAATAATAAATAATAGAATAAGCACATAAAAAAAATAGCTCATGAAAAACTAGAATCACCAAGCTTATAAAAAAGAACAAGTTATGAAACAACTTTAACAGTTAATTTAAATTAATATTATATAACAGGAACAATAAATGAAAAAGAATATTTAATACTCTTAAACACAAGATAAGAAGAAAATTATATAGCAAAATATCTAGTAAAAAGTGAAGAAATAAAATCTAATAGTGATATATGCCCAGATCTACCAAGGAGTCTAAT
>NC_061122.1:153485375-153485959 GCF_002878395.1 Capsicum annuum | reverse complement strand
GAACTAGTTGTATTTTTGATAAATAAAAAAGAAATAACTATATTTTCAATAGATAAGGTAGAAATAATAAAGAAAAAATTAAGACAATTATATAGTGAAGATCTATTAAAAAGATTGAAACAAAAAATATAAAACTATTATAAAAATTGAATTAATAGATAAAAATAACATAATAACTCAAAAATCATTAACATATAATTTTGACGATTTAAAAGAATTTAAAATGCATATAGATGAATTATTAGAAAAACAGTATAAACAAAAAAGCAATAGTAAACACAATAATTCAGCATTTATAGTAAATAAACATAGTGAACCAAAAAGAGAAAAAAGTAGAATGGTTATTGATTATAGAAACCTAAATGCAAAAACTATGACATATAATTATCTAATACCAAATAAGATATTAAAAGTAAGAAAAATACAAGGATATAATTATTTTAGTAAATTTGATTGTAAACCAGGATTTTACCACTTAAAGTTAGATGAAAATTCTAAAGAATTAACCGCATTTACGGTACAACAAGGATTTTATGAATGGAACGTATTACCATTTGGATATAAAAATGCACCAGGTAGATATA